>NC_031977.2:21554257-21607701 GCF_001858045.2 Oreochromis niloticus
TGTATATATATATTTTGATGCCACTGGAGTCTTTAAAAAACTCTGAACCTTCCCAGTTCATTTATCTGTGGTGCTTAATAAAAATCATGTATTTCCAGTGCTGAATACTGAAAGGTCAACCTGCAGCACTTATCTAAAACTTCAGTAAATAGCTGACACTTCTCAGTTTTATCATTGTATTCCGGCTATGTAAGCAAGCATGCAAACTTCAACCTCGTGACCTTTACCAGAGAAGCACATTTGTATTCTTTGGTGATTTATTCAGCCAAATTAAGTCCTCGCTGTGGTGTCACTGAATTTTAGCCATGCAATGTGTCAGAGTGCATCCATTGGTGCATCAAGGATTACAGACGAGTCAAAGATGCTGGCTTCTTTCCCTTGTCTGTGAGCCTGGTTCATCCTGGTTCAAGTGATGTCTTGCACAGTTACTTTTCTACTGATTATGTTTTTCGCTTATTCTGAGGCTACAGGTTGTTATTATAGTATATTATATTATTATCATTTTTAGTGGATCCATAGTGTAGTTGTTTACATTTGTCTAGTGAGCAAAAGATCCTCAATTCAATCCTGGGAGGAGACACAAATCACATGGAGGTTATGTCAGAAAAGGCATCTGGCATAAAAATCTGCCAAGTCAAATATGTGGAGCTACCCACTGTGGCGTCCCCTTGTGAATAAGGGAGCAGCCAACAGTTGCTTTTGTTTTATTAAGTATTTGATGTCTTTTTGGTTTCAAATGATTTTTTTTTTTTGCAAAAAGTGAAATATATGTATAGTAGAAATTTTGAAACAGAAACCATTTTCATGAGGGCAGCACTGCTGAGGTTCCTCATAGCTGCCAGCAGGAATGCCATGTAAAACAATTTTTTGCACTGTTTTTCGACATGCTTGGCAGTGAGGTTGTTAGAGTTGTACCGAGGAACTTGCAACAGTTCTGCTTCGGAGGCTGCGTCTGTACCTTCTGTGATCCCAGCCTTACTCACTGATGTCGATCACACACTTCCCTGATGGTGCTGGTTTATGGGTAAGGATCTTAGCTTCTGATGTGCTGCTCACAACCAACCCATGTGTTGCTAAAACTGGGCCAAAGACTGTGACCACAGATATTTTAGGTCCACTGAGATTCATTTGACACGGCTTAGTTGTTCTGTACTGTAGCTTAGCATGGGTTCTTTGACTACCCACTACCATGTACTAAATGATACAGATTCACATCCTATATTGGTGAATGGCTCCTGGGATTCATATTTAACATAGCTGCATTCTTACATCTTACACATCATGGTAGTTTCTCATGTTATTTAATACAGAAAAATATCCAGAAACATGGAGCATTAATTTGTTTTAAAAAACCTATTTCAGTCAGTTATCACAGACTTGGTAAAGATAAAACAGGCAAGCAGAAAAAAAGGTTATAAAATGACGAGTGAGAGAATTGACTTAGAGATTATTGGATCTTTGCAGCGCGTGAACACGGGGGGCTCAGTCCTTTCATAGTGTTGAGAAAGAGAAGAATTTCTGTCATTTGGATGGGACGAGTTGAAAGACCAAATGAGAGGTTTCCATTATTTACAGGGTTTAGAAATTGGGGTGGCATGTCCTGGTTTTTCCTTTCACTTTGGTGCTATTCCGGTCTTTTCCTTGGAGAAGGATTTCTAAACATCTCAGTTTGTGTGAATGGCTGTTCCTGTCTGGTTTTGTCTCCAAGTTTCACAGCTGTCAACACCGCTTCCTTTTTGAAACTGTCCTCTGTTTGTGTGTGCACACATGTATTTAAATCTGAATGTATGCACCAATTCAGCAGGGTGAGCGCTTGGCAGCGTGTGTTAAACGCTTCATCTCTTTTGAGTTTTATGTCTGAGTGTTGACAGATGTGCTGGTCCGTGCTATCTTTGACTTGAAAGATTTAGCGCCTCATATTTCTTAGTGCATGAACAATAGTGGGGTTTTTTCTCCTTTTTGTTTTGTATGTGAATATGATTCAGTGAGGTTCAAACTGTTTGTCTGATTTCTGTATGTTTGCAGTGTGATATTTGGGACTGTTATGTATCTTCTTGTAAAGGAAAGAGACAGACAGTGGCAGCTGCTCTGACGTCTGTACCTGGTCACTGAGGCAGAACCCTTAACCAGGCAGAGAGAGAAATTGAGAATGTGTGTGTGTGTTTCTGAAGTTGAGATGAAGTGACAGGTAACTGTGAGAAGAAGTATGATTGCTTGTCTGAGGTTGACTGCAGATGCAGGCGAGGGTAGACTGGCCTGCCCTGCTGAAGGTGCTTCATCTCACTGTATCAGTCAGAATACAGGTAGAATGGACCAGATGGCTTGGGAAGGACTTGTACAACACAGGCCTTTGTTCCCGGATGATTGTATTGTGCGTTTATGCAGTTGGCACACGCTTAATGTCATCTGAGGACAAAAACTTTTGTTGCGAGTGTCAGCTTGCTTTTTGCGTAGATTGATTTAAACCACTTCTGGCAGCACAGAATGCATGAAGGATCCACACAAAAAATATAAAAAATGTAAAGGCGTGCCTTTGTGGCTCTGTGCTCTTAATATTGTGTTCTCAATGAAATATTTTCAGCTCAATGTATTTTTCAAGAGCGGAGAAGCTAGCTGATTTTAGAGACTGTGCAGTGACTAGAAGTTACTCACATGGTAGAAATAACTGAAGCCCCGATTTAGGGAGTTTTTCATTTTTTGTTCCTTAATCTAATTAATAAGCAAAAAATTGTACACTCACCAGCCGCTTTGCTAGGGTACACTTATTCAACGTTTCCTTAAAGCGAATATGTAATCAGCCAACCCCATGGCAGAAACCCAGGGCATTTAAGCATGTAGACATGGTTAAGATGACCTCCTGTATTTCAAACTGAGCATCAGAATGAGAATGAAAGCTAATTTAAATGATGTTGAACTTGGCATGGTTGTTGGTGCCTTGCAGGCTGGTTGGTCTCAGTATTCCACAAACCTCTGACCTAATGAGATTTTTCTGCAGAAGCATCTATAAGGTTTACAGAGAATGGTATAAAAAAACAGAAAAAATCCAGTGTAGCAGCAGTTCTCTGGATGAAAATACCTTGTTGATGTCAGAGGTCAGAAGAGAGTAGCCATACTGCTTGTAGCTGATAAGAGCAACAGTAACTCAAATAACCACTCGTTACAACCAAGGTACGCAGAAGAACATTTCTGAATGGAAACCATGTTTTCCATTCAGATGGAAACCATTTTTCCCATGCTAGACACCTTCAAGCAGATGGGCTACAGCAACAGTACACCTAAGAACAGGAAACTGAGGCTACATTTCACACAGGCTCACCAAAATTATATAACAGAAGAATGGAAAAATGTTGTCTGGTCTAATGAGTCTTCATTTCTGCTGCAACATTCATATGGTAGAGCCAGAATTTGATGTAAACAACATTAAAGCATGGATGCATCCTGCCTTGCATCAATGGTTCAGGCTGGTGGTGGTGTAATGGTGTAGGCGATAATGGTAAATGGAGTGGTTTTTATATAGTGCTTTACTACTTGAGCACTCAAAGCGCTTTATACCACATTCATTCATTCACACCCATTAATATCAGCACTTTTTGTCCACACATAAGTGCTTTCTATCTAACATTCACACACATGAATGCATCAGAGAGCAACTTGGGGTTCAGTATCTTTCCTAAGGATACTTGGATCATCAAAATCCTTGGATCGAACCACCAACCATCCTGCTCCAGATGACCTGCTTTACCGCCTGAACTACAGCCACCCCACTGGGGATACTGGACCTCACAACACCAATTCAGCATCATTTAAACACCATCTCCTACACCAGTATTGTTCCTGACCATGTCCATACCTTTATGATTACAGTGTACCCATCTTCTGATGACTGCTTCCAACAGGTTAACTCACCATGTCATAAAGCTCAAATCATCTGCTTTCTTGAAAATAGCAATGAGTTCACTGTACTCAAATGGCCATCACAGTCATTAGATCTCAATCAAATAGGGCACTTTTGGGAAGTGGAAGAAGGGGAGATTCACATCATGGGTGTGGAGGGGACAAAGCTGCAGCAGCTGTGTGATGCTATCATATCAATAAGATATGATAGCATCACAATCTGAGGGATGGTTCCAGGACCTATATATAGTACAAGGGTCCAACCCTGTACCAACAAGGTGTCCCTAATAAAGTGTTTGTAGAGTGTATGGTGAACCTTATGTATGCATTGTAATAAATATAAGTGGGACTGTCAGCTTTATGTGTGTGTGTGTGAGTGTGCAGTTGCACATTTCTGTTGCATGTACTATATGACATATATACTATACGTGGGTGTCCTTGCGTGTTATTCATCCCTTTTGTTCCTCTTACGTCCTTGTAGCTGTGTGAATATTTACAGCTGCCCTCTCCTTCCTTCCTCTCTCTCTTTCGTGGTTTTTCACGGTCTTGTTCACCGTCTCTGCTGACACAAATGCTGTTTTAGTCTTCCAGTTATCTGCACTGTCTCTCACAGGGGTACAAGGTTCCCTGAATGTGCAGAAAATATGTTTTTGCATGTGTACTACATTTGTGTGAGTGTCTCAGGCACACTTGTGTGTGAGCATGCGAGCACGCATTAGTCGGTGTGCATATTGTCTGAGCTTGCATGCAAGTAATAGTGGTCATTTGTAAGCACACGTCCTGACCACAATCTGTGTGTTTGGCCACATATTCAGCATGGGTGTTTGTTCATGCATCTTTGTGCAAGCGTGTCTGTGTGAGTGCCAACATTATTAGTTTCTTTTTTCAAAAATATTTCCTCCACAGCAAATTCTGGAGTGGCGATCTAAAGACAAAGTAAACATGACATTTGGAAGTTTGTTCTGCATTGTGCACACATGCAGATACACTAACACATGTGCCCCAGTATACGCATGCGAAGAGGGACAAATTGGCGAGGGAAAATACCCCCACACAAAAATCTTGACCGTTACATTTATAACACTTTGAAATCCAAAGAGCATTGCCTGCATCATCCCTTTATGCTCTGTCTTTGCTTCATTCATTTGTGAATGATTCACTGAACAGTGACGCATGGAGATGATCGGTCATGAACTCTATTGTACTAGAGCTGCACAAATCTGATCACATGCATGTCTTGTAGTTTGCTTTCTGCTTACTTTTAGTTTCACACTTTCACCGGTAATTTTCACAACTCTCTCACAATGATCCTTTTCTTATTTTCAGTGAGAAGTAGTTAATTTCCACATTGTGGAGGAAAAAAATATTTATTACACGATTCTGTCAGTGGTGGAGCATAAACCTTTTCAGATTTATTGATTTACTTTGAGAGCTCAAAAGAATATTTAAGAATCTCTTTTTTTAGCTGTTCTTTGGACTGTTTTGCAGAAATGCAAACACAATACTTAACATGTGACCTGTGCAACATCAAACACACAGATGCACGTCAGCACACACACTCAGATGCTCACAAGATGAAAACAGTACATAAATAAGCAGTAGTAGCTTTTACCTGATAGTGGAGGAGGAAAAACTTGTATTACTGTTGGACTCTTTTCTGTTTCTCAGTGAATAACAATGTGAGACTTCACCCCTGACTTGGCCTCTGCTCCCACCTCAATCTTTGTCTGAAGTCATATTCTCTGTGATATAATGTTTCATATCTGTACCTGTGCTGTATGTATCCATATATAAGGCTACTCTCCTCTTTCCCCATTTTACCTCCCTCCATTGTTCTCCCCTCTCCCTCCCCGTCTCCCCCTCAGTGCTTAAAATGCTGTCAGCGATTACAGAAATAGACATTGGAACTGAGAGGTATTAAACACTTTGCTAATCACTGTCATGGAATTGTAATGTGCTGTTTGTTTGTCTGACACACTTGGCAACACGTCACAACGCTGCCTGCGTGTGCCCATCTGGATTGTAGCGTTCACCGCAGTGTTCCTTAAAGCTCTGAAAAAGAAATTCCCACAAATTCAAAGGGAGACAACAGCGAGAGCAGATATTTGCACACAATGGGCTTTGTTACGTTTGGTAAATTATTTCATCTGCTTGCAGTCATGGAGGAATTTACGACTTTTGTTCTTAGCTATGTTAATAATTAAAGGCCATCATTGTTTTTCATGTGCCACAACTTACTGTGGTAGACAGTAAGTTGTGATTTAACATCGTAAATCTGAGCTGAGCTCTATATAGGATGAAGTATCCTGAACATGCTCCGCTTGTGCTGTTAAGGTGTTGTACCTCATATCAGATTCAACAAAGCCACTTGTGGACTGATTGTTGGAGTAGCGCCCCCTGCCTCTACCTGAAGTGCTGCAATGCACAGAAAACCCCTCCCCCAGTTATTTCTGAAGGCCTGCTGCTGGCTGCCTGGTGCCCTGGCTCCTGTTTTAACTGCTAGTGGGTGCATTTGCTTATGTCTTCTACCGTGTGTTCATAGCTCCCAGTTGGGTTAAACACAGAGGTCAAATTCCTCTGTGCAGAATTCTTGATTTAATATATATATATATATATGTATTTTAAATGTTTACAGTCAAACTATGTGCATCTATGGAGATCAGCACATGCTTTGCATTAACACAGATCCGGAGGCTAAAAACCTGTCCTGTGAAATGATTTATGCAGACGCTGCATGCAGTGCAAACAACATAAGGTAATAATAAATATGCTAGACAGACAGTAACAGCTGTGTTGGTCATTCAAACAGCACTACGTGATGAGAATGTGGCGCTGATCTAACTGCATTAATGCAGCTCCCACTGTTTCTTCTTATTATGCGTGGTGTGTCTCAGAAATGTAATCTACAGCTAATTTTAAATACATATTCCATTATAGTATATAAACATATAGCTCTTGTATCTCTTATTAAATCAACACATGCTTGTCTCTTGGATGCCCCAATGTGGCATAAGTCACAGCCTCATAATGGTTTACAAATTTGTATCCTTAAGCAAGTCAAGTAAACTTCATTCTTATTTACAGTAATGAATGCCACAGGGACTTCTAGCGAGGAGGCAAGCATATTGATTGTTGTTGCATTTTGGTTTTTTTTGTGCTGATTATGCAGCCACTGTAAAAGTTGCAATATCCAGATTAAAGTGGTGGAATATTAGGTAGGGCAGGTAGCTCCTGGGAAATGTTTTGCTTTTATATGTGTAAGGGGCCTTGAACCTCAGAAAATAACATTCTACACTGCTTGCTTAAGGTTTAAATCTTTACTATGGTTTCTATTTCTATTGCTGACATTCTTCAGACTAGAAGAATTGTTCACTCCAGAGCCCAATGTATGTGATTTTAAAGAGCTGAAATGTTTAAAAATAAATTAAAGCTGCATTTGGCGGAAATGATTTATTTTTAAAGGATTTCTACAATTTTTATATGTTTATTTATATGACACTGTTCTTTGTGTTCCGGTATTAAAAAAAGAAGCTATGTCCAGATTAAAAAAAACTACTAAAAGAAATGCCTTACTTCATTGTACACTCAAGCACAACCACTACTTCGTGCACAGTGAATCTGTTATTGAGACGGCATCATTAGAACCCGTCTGGCTGCAGAGAACCCTTTGGGCTTTCTTTTTGCTTTTGACTTGCTTTTCTCCTGCTCCTTTGTCTTGCTCTCTCTCCTTTGCACCTTTCTCTTGCATTTCCTTTACTCTATGTTCTTTAACCATCTGCTGACCCACTATCAAAGGAAAACTCACATTTCTGGGTCCTTTTCTTTAAGCCTATATTCTTTTAGTGCCTTCTTTATGTGACATATATCTAAAGTGTATTCTCCTTGCTACCAGCTTGATGAATGCATATTACTGGCGTTTCTCAGATAGAATTTTTCATATTTCAACAACAATGTTCAATTCAGATGTAAAAGTGATGCTACCATCAATACCATCTGAAAATTTAAAAAAAGGTGTTTCAGATGTTTTCAGTCACATTGCCACAGTTGTGTAAACTCAGTCACTTAGCTGTGCTTTCACAAACGTTCATGAAAGATTGGGTTGTTCAGAAGAGCTCACTGAACTGTTGTGTGGTACTGCATTAGGATGCAACCATAACAACAAGTCACTTTAGGAATTTAATGTTGTTTTCTTCCCCTCTAGATATTCCACAATTAGATGTAAGTGGTGCAAAGTTTAAGTGCCATGAAGGCAAAGACAATGTAATGTTACAGAGTGAGGTCACCAGTGCTTAATAACCGTGGAGTTCCTCCTCTGGCATTAACATCAACACAAAAACTGTGCCCCAGGTGCTTCACGGCATGAGTTTCTGTGGCCGAGGAGCTCCAGTAGGTGCAACGTGTATAGATAGCCCAGTACTTTTGTCCATGTAGTGTATAATAAGATGGCAGTTTTGGTACTTAGATGACATCTACAGCTTTTTTCTATATTTATATACATTTTGAACATTTCATACTGATATTTTAAGCCAACCCTTTGACTGATAATTGAGCTTAATAATTCACTGCACTGCAGTCACTTTTGTAGCATTGCATTGGAAAAGAAATACTGATTAATGTTAAAAATGTTATTACAGCATTTTGCTAAAGTTTTGAGTAACCTCTCATTTCTTTGTATTTTTTTTCCAATGAACCAGACTTTCTTGTCATTTTTTAAAAGTGGTCATGAACAATAGCTTTTTTCTGAAGGTCTTTCAAAGATTTTCATTGGGCATTGGCTGGTTTTTCACCCAGTCCTTGCATTTCAAATTTTTCAGAACAATGTCTTTTTTTTGTTTGCTAAGCCACTTAACACTGAGCTATGAAGCATAAAAAAGCATAAAAAAAACTCAAGGGATGAACAAGTGTTGTGTCTATCTATGACAGAAAACTTGGCAAACAATCAATTATAAATTGTTTCTTTAGGCAGTTTGTGACTAAAGAGACAGGCTGTGTTTGTGCAGCCTGTTGCAAAATTGTATAATTTGTTGCCACTTCTTTAGCGGAACCTATGAAAAAAGACAAAGATAACACGGTTTAACAGGTACAAGGTATAACAGGTGTATTTTTGCACAAACAAGGCGAATCCCAAAAGGCTATTAGATAAACTTGACATATCTGAGCATAGTGTACAATGTGTCCTTAAAAAAATTTGTGCAAACTAGACAAGTGGAAGAAAAGAGAAGAAATGGCATGCCACAGAAACATATACAATTTCTTAAGTCATGTCTTTAAGAAATGGGAAAACGCCAACAAAAACCTGACAAAGGACCTGAGAGATGCATCTGGCCCTTCAGCTGATCCATCTACTGTTCAGTGAAGACTCATCATAAATGGTCTCAGTGGAAGGGTGGCTGTCAAAAAGCCATTTTTAAGGAAGGGAAACAGGGAGAACAGGCTGAAGTATGTCAAATTTAACAAGACCTGGACTGAAAACAAGTGGCAGCAGGTCTTATGGAGTGATGAATCCAAATTTCAGATTTCTGGCTGAGATTGTCATCAGTTTGTATGAAAGAGGTCAGGAGAGAAGTGCAGCAGTCAGTGTCTTCTGCTAACATTCGTAAAGCAGGGTGGAGGCTCTTTGAGGCTGAGGTTTGAGGCTGCATTTCAACCAATGGTGTTGGAAATCATTTTCAAATTAATGGAGTTATGAACACAGAAATGTATTGGTAGATTTAGGTCCACCATGGAATACCATCTGGTTAGCATCTGGTTGGGATCTACTTCATTTTTCAGCATGACAGTGATCCGATACACACTGTCAATGCAGTAAAGTCATACCTGGATAGAAAAACAGAGCCATCAATTGGTCTCCCCAAGCCCGGACATCAATATTACTGAAACAATGTCAGCCAACATTCAAAGAAGAGCATTGAATGTCATTTAAGAATCCTGGAAAACTATTCCAGAAAACTCAAGAAGTAAGAAGAAAGCTTGCATCAGAGAGCTCAGGATGTGTTGAATAATAAAGGAGGTCATACCAAACATTGAATTAGAATCCTACAAACTCTGTTTTCGCCTTGTATGCTGTATTTGTATTGGTGTTTTCAATAAATCGCTGCACCATTTTCACATTTCACTTGCAAAATATAAAGAAATGAGGACTGACTTTTGTACAGTGCTGTAAATGTGCTGTGCTGTAAATCTCAGTGGAACTTTTTCAGGTAAAGCACTCTAACTTTTTGAGAAACAGATACTTCACTGCAACATGTATTTTTGTGAGCGTGGTTTCTCAGTAAATACATGGGTTAAATATAGAAACTAGTAACAACAGGCTTAAATTTTGCTCCTCTTTGCATTTTTGCCTGGAGTGTTCCTAGGAGGGAGCATCCACTTGACTGCAACTTCAGTTGCAGAGAAATAGTTTAGCCATCTGGGTTGTATTTGCAAGATATATGTTCTTTGAGTGCTTTAAGAACATTGCCATTAATCTTCATCATCAAAAACATGTTAACGATGCCTGGCTGCATTAAATAAGATAAATTTCTTGAGTTTCATCTCAGTTCACACCGAGCCTGCTAATGTTAGCTGACAAAGCTCTGTGGGTGAATTATGAGAAGATTTGTTCCCTCGCTCTGTCTTACAGAGGAGTGTGCACGTCTTTCAGCTCAAATGTTTATGCGATCTGATCAGTCCCTTTATCTTTGTCACCAGGGTACCATTCTGCAGCTTGACTCAGACTCTCTGTTTAATGTAGCATCCAGATGCAGGGAGGATGGTGTCTACAAACAAAGAAGTTCTTAATGGTTATGGAATAGAGAAGTCCTCTTTTGAAGCACTCTTGCATTATTTATTACTTCAGTTAGTTGAATGATAACTACACTTTTCTTTTTGATTTAACACCGTGTGGGTCAGGTTAATGTGCATTTTTTTTTTTTTTTACTCAAATCTATATTCAACTACTGCCGTTGCACTAATTTGCATTACTTGTATTTTTTGTAATGTCTCGACCCTCTTCTGGCTCGTGCTTGTTCAGATAGTCTCAGCAAAATGGGAATTTATAAATTGTGTGTGAAGCGTAATCTTGTCTAAGTGTTTATTGCTTCAGGGAAAGCAGTGAACTTCAGGCAAAAACATTTAAGCTTCATGCACCACGTGTTTAGTTGCATTTAACACACTGTAATTCAAGTCATAACTCAATGTTTGGATGAGTAGAACTTGAATGTCTTTATTTTGCTTAATTTCTTGACCCTTTCACACACACTGTGATGTCAGAGGGTGCATTATTGCTTTACCTTTGTTATTTACAGCCATTATTCACTTGACTGAAAATATCTCTTTGTGGTATTAAATAAAAAGAATTAGAACTGGGTCCTGGTTAATCCTTATGCAAATGTCTTATTCAATTACACTGTGGTCCTGAGCATAAGTCTTGTAGCTAAATCTTAAAAAGTTAAGCTGAAAATCCTCTTTAGTCTGAAGGTCCCGGCTCTAATCATCAGGATATTGTTGTTTTTGGTCCTATTAATTCCACTGATTTCCGGTGACCTCTGTGTACAGGAGAAAATATGAGTAGGCGTCCTTTTATTTATTTATTTTACTTTTTTTTTATGTGTATGCATAGAAAAGCTTGTGGGGAAAGGTCAATCAGATTTGTGCTCCATTTCCAAATTGTCTGGTATTATTTTGAAAACTATAGTGCATGCTCTCACACATACATGGAGAAACTGGCTTACGTACACTCAAATTTAACAGAGTTCAAAGAGCTTAGAACTGGACATGCACAGTAGGACAATGGGCTGTAATTCAGGAAAGGTTTAGTGGTGAGGGGGAGCGCAAGAGTGGATTAGTATGTAACAAGGCAACAAAGGCAAGAGTCTAAAGTCAATATTCAGAATTAAAGTGGAATTAACTTTAGGCAGCAAAAATTAGTGCTTATTTAGATATTCCTCGTCTCACTCTTTTGTGGATGTTCACAGTTTATTGATGACACAGACGTTTTTGTGTAACATGTGTTTCATTTGTTTTCTGTTTATCTGTGTGCATGCATGTGAGAGGGCTTTAGTTGGATTAGTTTGTCATGTCAACAAATTTCTAGATTTTACATCAACAGAGAGTGATGCAGTACAACAAGACTTATTATGGTATTTTGGAAATGTTAAACCCTCCAGTACTGGCAGCAGAAAGTCAGCGTTAGAGGAAATATAATTTCAGCTCACAATTTTATTATGAATACATTTAAAAAAATATATGATTAAACAAATCCCAGCTGGGTTAAATAATGTGATTTCTTTATCGGTGTGTCTCTGTATCAATAAATACACATATCAGATTTACAGTGCACGCTGCAAGTGGTAAACCTAGGCAGTCAGCTGATAATGTGCACATACAGACACAGACACTCCACTCCTATCTCCTGCTGTCCTGTCTAGCTGTGCAGCTCAGCAGCCCAGTGGAATATGAGAACAGACAGTCTTATTTTTCCATCTCCATGTAGTTGCCGAGGGTTATGCACACTGGACAACCATCTAACCCCAGTGCATTACTGTGCAGTCAAGCCAAATCAGGCCTGTGTGCATTCTCTCATACTGTATGTGTGAGTGAGCGCTATAAGGGTCATCTCGGTGCACGACATGCTGTACAGTATGCTTGAACGTGTTGGCATATTGTGGCCATATTGTAAAAATGCCATGGTATGCAGCGGGTTTGTGTGCCTGCGTGTACTTATGGAGACTATGTCTGTGAATATACGCAGTACGCTTGGGGAAAAGAGTGTAATGCGTAATGCGCCTTAATTCTTCAAGTGGAAAAATGACAGCGCTGCCGAAATGTAACATTAAACAGGGGATGTAAGAGATTACATGAAAAGTTGAAAGGGAGCTGACATTATGCATTCCAGTGGGAAGTTTCTAAACAGCGTCCAATTATGTAGCCTGCTTATTTGAAATTATGCTTAAAAGCTCTTCTTACTGTAACAGGTTTATTTGATTTACTCTTATTTGCATTTCTTCCAAACTGCTGGAGAGCTGCTGATGCAGCACTATGTATTTTAAACTTTATGTTTTTGACAATAATTAACAGTCAGTACTAGTATTGACTACCTTCATTCCAGTTTTTGCTAATTACTCGGATACTTGGAAGTGTGTTCCTTTAGATTTAAAATATGGTTATAACACAGATTTAATTTTCTGCACTGGTCTTGATCTTAAATCAGACAGTAGAGAAACATAATTAATGGCTAGAAAGCAATATGCCTAATATGCAATACGTTCTACTGCGCTTTATTAATATAAATGAACGGTTTAATGACTTTAGTGGTAGTTTTGTATATAATACCAAGTTGAAGTCAGCTGGTATGTAAGGTTTCTTTGTATGTTTGATGGCAAAAATCCTAGAATAATGGAGAAAAAAACTAATCAGGAAATTTTTAAAAAGTTTTGTGAAAGCTGTTAATTTACAGATGCAGATATCTGTGGTCTGTTGGTGATTAACTCAGTCAACAATCAAGTAGTCAGTACATCTGTTGTGGAGGATGAGGAAGATGTAGTGCCTGTTAGCCAAAATAAGTACATGGTATGCACTTTATTCCAGGGAGGAGCAGCGTGTTTTTGCTGTGGCCTAAAGACATGTGGTTGGATGTTTCTGGTTTATGTGCATGCTTTTTAGGTTATTATGCAATGGATAGTGACTGTAGTCTGAGGGGAATGCCTTTGGCAGAGTGAGACAGGAATGGTAGCGTGCATGCTCTTTTAGCACCACTATCTCACATCGGTTGAGGGTTCATGCCAGCTGCCTTAGGTCGAAATCCTCAATGATTTTGTGTCAGTGTTGGGTTAGTAATTTAATTTCAAAGGTGTGATTTCTACTACATTTAGAAGGTGCTTTGACATTTTTGAAAGGAAAACAATCTCCTTCCTTTTCTTCATCCTGTCAGATAGCGATAGTGACCCGTAAGCACGGCCATAAGATTATGACATGAAACGAAGCTGTCATATTAGCGAGTCGGAAACATCTAGCAATAACCTACATTTGGGCAAGTTCTGATTTTCAGGTACGTCAGTCTGCTAATGTCACCTGTGTGAACTGGAGGTTAAATGCTTAATGCATTAATTATGAATTTATTTGGCACAAAGGCTCTATTTGATTCAGCAAAAAAACTTTCTCCATCATCCAGTTTACTACTTGTGAATTGTGACTTAAGTGAAGACGTATAGTGGCACATTAGGGATGCCATAACATCCAGACTACCAGTACCAGTAGATTACATGACTCACACCCAGTTTGATACCCTGGGATTATCACACATACTGAAACAGAAACTCAATAATCAGAAAGTAATTTTAAATACATGACATGGTATTTTAAAATGTTGTGTGCTTAGTAACCTTGAGCGGTATAACGTTAGTAACATTTCAGTAGCTTGAATATTTTAGAACATTGCTGATTTTAAAATTATTTTACAAAACCAGCTCTCTCAAACTAACACGTAACATGTATTTCAGGATAACAATGCCAAGAGCTGCCATACAGGACTCTTACTATCTTTGTTATGAGTAAGTTTTCCTTCTTCTTCGGCATGTAAAGATAGACAAGAGCACTTGCAGGTATATGCTGGTCCACGACCATATATGCGTCAAAGAACAGAAGCTTTGATGCATATTCTGTCTAAAGTACCCACCGTACTTAAAAAATGCATAAATAAATAAAAAAATACTGTTGCTTTTTCAGAATTTTGCTATCAGAAAGCACTTTACAGTGAGTTTTAGACATCGCATGAATTTGATGATAGAAAGTTTGTTTGCAGAAAACCAGGGGAAGGATCAACCAGACTGAACTATCTGGTAAAGCATGAAGGAGAGAATGTCAAAACCTGGTGCTGTACTCACATTCGTGTATTCATTGATCATGTCTCAAAAGCCTGAAGTGAATGGAGGAGTTTGGTTGAAGGCTTTAAAGCATTAAGCCAAAAAAATATTGAAGTAACAAAAGTGTATCTGTCTCATGGGCTCATGGTCCAAAGAATACTAGTGGCCTGTTGAAAGAATATTTTGTACAGAGAAACTCAAAGCATTAAATCGGCTCTGACCAAAATCAAAAATGCACCTTTGCATTTGAGTCGTCAGATCAACTCGTCCATCAAAGAACACCAACTTGACTTTCTGTTTCTCAGTCAGCTTCACTCCTTCGTCAAAATGGACCACTGAGCACAAGACATATGAAAGAATGAATAAATTAATTATTGAATGAAGCTTAGCATATTTTCTCCTGCCACTGCCTGAATCTACCCCCTTCTTATAGAGGGCTTGATTTTAAATTTATGGCCGGGTAGAACCACTAGAGTGTACAAAACACCAAATCCCATTTAAAATGTATTGCATTTATCTAAAATTCTAAGTTCAAATGGACTGTTACAACTGTTACTCAATGGATGACACATTCTACCCTTAAAAGCTGTTCAGTAACCATAACCAGCAGCAGTATAACACTGCCAGTGACAGAAATTTCACGAGGCCGGACCCTCCCTTCATCTGTCTCGGCAGGACATTAATGGAACCTGATGAGGTGTTGTCAGCTACCTACTTTGCCAAAATACAAGCTAGGTGCTGCTGGCGCTTGTCTTGGCATCAGTTGTGATAGGCATGAAAAAAGCCAGCTTGATCTACCTTATTTTACCACTCATGAGAAATGGTACAGGCGATGTGGGACTGATTCATTATTTCATCAATCAAAGTTTCTGCTTTTAAATGTCAGATTTTTATTTACAGACACCTGGGCAACAATAGCCTTGTTGAGAGTGACAACACTAACATACCTATCGTTTGATTAGGCATAAAGCTATAAAGAATACATCACATCATGCTCCACAATGAAATATTTAGCTTCATCTCCTCTATGAGCTTCCAAAGAAAAGAAATAGAGAAATGCAGTTTACTTTATTTTGTACCCAATGCAGCCTTTTTACAGTTTTGTTTTAAGTGTTATTGTATGGAGGAAACATACAGGAGGCAAGATTTTAGAAAATTAGTACAGGTATTATATCAAAAACACAAAACTTTTTCAAAGCAGTTGACTCACACTCTTGTAGCCATCCAAACTCTCAATTAACATTTTCATCAAATTCTTATCAGCCAAGCTGTGATACCAAATTTAACCAAATTGCAAGGTCACAAAATCATTTCAGTTAGGTTTTATTTATTATTTATTGTTTTATTCTAGTTAACTGAAATGTTTTTCTCACTTCTGGTTTCAGTTTTTAGTTTAATTTCAGTTCATGAGTCTATTTTCTATATATAAAAATTGAGAAAAAATGGTAACCCAGTTGCTTTTTGTTTTTCATATTTCATCTTGGTCCACACATCCTTTGTGTCTCTGACTGTGTATGAAATAGGAAATAAACAGAAAGACAAGTGTGGCTAATGTTTTCAATAACTCCTGTGTTCTCTGTTATATCTTTAGGTCTGACAGCACTTTGATGGGGTCAACCTGTGGCACTAGAGAACATGTCTGTCTGTCTCTTTGTAACATTTCTTTAGCTACGGCTCTGTTTCCTCCTCCCTGATATTGTGATGAAACATGTCTTTGTTGTTAGTACTCACTCATATACAGACTAAATAAATGACACGTGGTAATGCACAGTGCATTGTGTCGTGGTTTACACAGTAGAACAGGAAGCTCATCATCTCTTTGCATTAGCTTGATCAAAGGAACTATATTGCAATATTTGGCAGAAGTAAAGCATACTGAGATTGTTCTTCAAATCCCAGGCCAAATTTTATTGGCAAGCATCGCATTTATCTTGTGAGCAGGACCCTCAGGGGTCTTGGAACTGTGGGAATCCACAGGTTGTGGTAATTTTTGTTTTTGTTAAATTTCATCTCAAATGTGTACAAAAACATTTCAACCAAAAGTGATAGGCTTAAAAAGAATATATTGAGAACATCTAATTAAATTTCTTTACTTACCTACCTGCTGTGAAAACACTTGTTTTGCATTACAGCAATCTATAATGGAGAAAACTGTCTGGTGGTAGTGTAGATCCACCACAGAACACCTTCCCTCCTGGGAAATCTGACTTGCCAATCCATCTTTGTTTAAGCAGGTTGGTTAGTTTTTGAGTGGGATCGAGGTATTTATGTGTCGCTTGACAGAACAATGGAAATAGCACAAGATATGACTGCTCATTGCACCATTTCCTTTTGAAATGGTTTAAGCAGGCGGGAACAGCAGCTACAAAGCCAGGTAATCCTTGACACCCAAACTGCACTCTGCATTGCATCAAGGTTAGTGGCATACTGCTCGGCTTCATTCATCATTTACTCCAGACGGAACAGTGTTTACAGAAAATTGCCCAAGTGGGAGAAAAGCACAGGCACAAATTAGCCATATGGGTAAAATTTAAATGTCACTTTGACTACTTTAACTGCAGAAACTCCTGTCTTTGTGCTCTAAATTATCAAAAGATTATCGCCAGTTTCCAAGTGTTTTTCTGATCTTTAACAATATTGTTGAGACAGGTATCAAGAATGAAAGTTCTTTTTTTTTGTAATAATGTAGCACACTGCATGAAATGGCATTTTACAGCCACATGCAACATACTGCACACATGCACGATTATGAGAGAGCCAATACAAATGTTAAAATATTAATCTCAGTGGTGCAGTGGAACAGTCTTATGACAGTGTGCTTCTTACAGCCATGCGGTCTTTTTTGTCCTCATGAAGACATCAGATATAATTTACCAGCTCTCTCAGTTCTTATTTAGGCCTCTGAGATAAGGCAGATACTCATAAGACATTTGGGAAGTTTGTTCTTCAAATAAAGAGAGACTTTAACAGTCTTGGCTTTCATTTAAAAACTTTTCTTATTTAATTTTTCATTAGAAACTTTTCTTATGTACTTCATAATACCCAAATGGCAACTTGCACAAAATTTTCATGGTGATATTAATAAATAAAGCAATGAAACTCTTGGAGTTGAACAAATAAAACCATAGCAGGAAAAGGGAGCGAGACTGTAAAAGGGAAGCAAGAATGAAATATTGGGATTTTGTGAACACTGGACGTAGAAGGCAGATAAGATGAGCAGATGAGCTGTCATACTTGTTTACCATGAAAACAAAATGTAACTAGGTGGAGAATTTCACCTAAGAGTGTGCTCACTTAACCTTTTTTACTCTTGTTAAATTAAGTCAAACATGGTTTCAAGATTCAAGTCTAATGAAGTCTTTGTTTTGTCAAACTACCCTTGCCCCTGTTTTAAAAATTCAGTCGCTGTTAATGAGCTAGCCTCAGCCTTTCCAATCAGTCACTGATGGAGTCTGTCTGGCCACGGGATAGAGGAACCAAGGCTGTACCATCTTGGACCACAGCTGGCAGCAGTAGTTCATTTTCTGTTCTGAGGTTCCACTGTGAACTCGCAGGTTACTCCAGCCAGAACAAGCAGTAAGAAGAGAGTGGGTTCATGGGCTGTAGAGCAGAACAAAGACTTCTATCGCTAACTGCAATCTAAGACAGTAGAAGTGCCCAACCATGGGAGGAGAGTCTTGCCGAAGAGGCCATAGATATAAATCAGTAGCTGATTCTCTGTTTATCTGTCATAATGTGTGTCTGTTTGTTTTTGCACAGGAGAACTGGGTGCTTCTCCTTTTCATACATAATTTCCCCATAGTCGCTTCACTGCAGATCCCCTGCTGAACAAGCAATAGCAAAAAAAACACCTAACCCACACTTAACGTCACTGTTCAATGACCATATTGGTAAACAGAAAACAAAAACAAATTGCAGTTTCACTTTCATCCCAGGTAAAACTGTAATTATGCCATGTTGTTTCATGTATTTTCTTTTCTATCTCTCTCAGAATTGACTTTTTTCCGAGCAGATGCTCCAGATATTTTTGGAATCCGGATTTCTCAAGAAGAGTAAGAGTGCTTAAAATGATGAGAGGGGTAAAGAAGAAAAAGATGTGAAAAGACTGCCAAAAGTAAAATCTGCAGGATAAAGGTTTCAGAAATAGGTTAAAGCAGTAATTCAGTAGATTGAGATTGGAAGATTGGGAGTTAAATAAATAGGAGTGAGAGTAATCATGAACTGCAATGCAGGCTCTCTCTTTATAATTTGCTCCTTTCATTCTAACAGTATGTCATTTCTTAAACAAACAAATGTGATTTTATGTCAAATCAAAGAAGATTAAATTGACGTCTGAAAGAACTGGAGTGATGCTGGGGCTGTCAGGTTCAACATTAGTAAAGGAATGAGTTAATGGCCTGCCTGCCCTTCCAAACTTCCACAGTCTGACAGCAAAATTTGCTTTCAAATTATAGCAAAATAAGATGGTGCTTGAAGATTGCTAATTGAAATGCAACTTCTGTAGTAAACATTTACATAAATTAGAAATAAGAAACATAAACGTGTAATTAAACTCTACATTTTTGAAGTTTGTAAAAAGGTTATTAGCATCTATCTATCTATTTGTCTATCTGTCTATCTATGAATATTTCCGCCTTTGCTGATTGGCTTTCTGTTTGTCAGACTTGTTTGGATTCAATTATAACAGCTTTTGGAGTATCTTTTTCCTTTCTTTCTCTTCCCTTATTTTATTGACCGCTCCAGTAAACAGTTTGAGGCCACAGAGAGTGTTAAATGAGAATATCATCCAAACCCAGACTTCAGGTGCTACCTGGTAATTTAATCTGTCACGGTTTGCTTGAATGCGAACTTTTTAGAAAACCGTTTGCCAGTTGTAGAAGTGTTTAGATGTTGCCCTTTGACTGAACCTGTGGTTTCCAAATGGAATGGTTTTAATCTAAAGTGATCACAGCGGGATGTAAAAAGACAGAAAGATGAAGTAAGTAGTAAGAGAAAGGGCAGGCGAGGGTGAGAGCACAAACAGGAGATACAGCAGAAGAACTGAGTGAGGAGAAAAGAGAAAGACTGAATTTATAATTCAGAGTGAAATTGAAAATGACAAAGAAAAGTTAAAAAGATATGAGAACAAGAGCAATTAGAATGAATAAGTCATTAACAAATTAATATTAAAACAGATGGATTCATATTAGAATTACAGAATATGTGCACACATTGGGGGTCAAAAGTTTTCAGAGCACCTGGGTGATGTGATATGTGGTTAGGTTGCATACACTGTGGTAATGTCCTGGACATTATGTTCCCAGTTTGGCTGCTACATGCCATCTCCTCTTCCTCTTTTCCAGTATTCTCTATCTTACTCTATTTTCTCTGGTTGTTCCAGAAATATACAGAGTATAAGGATCAGTGAAGGATACTCTTTACGACACCCTATATCAATAGACAATCCTTACTCTGCCTTCATGCCTAAGGTTATGGAGTTTGCATATGGTTGCCCCACAGGTTTTTCATCTCCAATCATTTGCTGATGAAAGCCAGAATCTGCTTAATTCACTCTGTCCCATCAGAGCATTACACATTTATTTAAACAGGACTAACGGGTTTAGGAAAAGCAACTCTTTCTTGCCTTTGCCTTGTCAGTGGCTGTCACACTGGATGGTAGAGATCGTTATGATTCCAGTTTCAATAGCTAGCTTGTGAGCCATGTTTCAGGGTATTTCTGTGAAGAACATCTGTCAGGCTGCTAGTTGGTCACACATTTAGGAGGAGTTTACAGTCTCAATGTGAATGTGTCCACACACTTAGTGTTGGGGCTGGGGCTGAGGTGTTGACCTGCCAGGCTCGATGTGTTTTGGGATATATACAGTCAGGGTGATTGGGGTATAGCTGCTATAGTGAGATATCGAGCAAGGTTTGAAAGTAAGTGCTTGGTTACTAGCGTAAACCTGGTTCTCTGAAAACGAAGTGAAGTATTGCACTGCCTTACTTCCATGGGCACATGGAAGAAATAGTTGCAGAAAGCTTGGTGGCCATTATGATACGCCTTGGTGACAGTCAAGCTTCTGTGATTGGTGCTTTACCCTGGTAACCAAATAGTTTGTAAGTCAACAAAAGACTGGGAACGTGTTGGAGTTATTTTTGTGTTCCTTTTATTGCTGTAGCAAAGCTGCAAGTTAACCAGCCAGAGTATTAGCATGGCTTTTACTGTTTTGCTTAGATTTTAATAAGAGCATGAAAAAATATAAAAGGTGGTAGTGTATATAATCAGTCTGCTTAATGGACAAAAAAAGGCACCTGTCTGAGAACCCTTTAAACTCTTTGAATATAAAAACTTAAAGACAGCTCATATTCAGAGTAACTCAGTCAGCCATATTAAATAAACTGAAGTGGATTGAACCGCTGTCAGTGCTTTAATCAAAATCAGTGCATTCACTGCAGCTTTAGGTCTGTTATTTAATGGGATTCACACCAGATAAGTAGGCTTTGTGTCAATCACAGACTGATTTTAAAAGGTCTTCATAGACAGAAATGTACGATAAACACAATATGTTTGATCTAGTAAATAAAAAATAAAACAAACTAAACAAGAAAAACACATAACAACTTCCTCAAAAAATAAATGAAATAAATGCCACGGGCTGCTGCTTTAATCTCATCACTTAGATAAATGGCATGTGTTTCAGTTGGTTACTAGTACCACACTTTCAGTGTCATAAATGCTTCTCATTGTCCAAAATCTAACACTGAGGTTTATGTTGATCCAATGCAATTTCTCTCTCATTGATCTGTCGGTTCACTGCTAATGACTTGTTATTCGGAAAATTCGGATGGATGCCATGGTCGCAAAATGAGCTGTGGCAGAGCTGAAAGAATCTGAAAAGGCTGACCCATAATCAGCTCATCAGTTAAATAAACTGTAATGAGGGTTAACAGTATTGAAAATGTCTCTTGCAGAATGGCGACAAAAAGGAGAGACGGTGGTGTGATGTGAAGGAAATTCAAAAACTGGCACCACGTAGAAGAAAGCTGAAGAAACACAACAAAATAAAAAGCATTTTTATTATAGTGGTTGCTCGACCACATATAATGAATGAAGCAAAGGAGAAACATTACTGGCATGGCTCTCAGTCTGATTACCCCTGTTTATGAATGAAATCTAATAGACCTTAATGGACAATATTAACTTGAAATATTGATGTTTTTGGTAAACAGGAATATTTCCTTGGTCTCGTGCAAGCTTATTAATATTGGGTATCTCCTACATAGATCATGGCCCATTAGTTCATTTAGCTAAAAGCTGATTAAACATGCACATCCTTGCAGATGGAAAAGGGAATGTTAGCTTTTTACATCTTAGTCACCTTATTTTTCATGAGCTACTCTTCAAAATACTGATGGCTGTGATTTAAAACTATTACTTTATTAAACTAGAAAAACATACCTCACTAAACTAAAAATTAGTACACACTGCAAAAACCATACAAGCCAAAAGGTCTAGTTTTATTACCTGTTATTATCATTATTCTTTTAACTGTGAAAAAATTACAGACAGTCGGAAACAGGTAACATGATAATAACAACAGTGTAATCAGGGAAAGTAACAATCAGGAAAGAGAGGCTTTTATAAACGGAGTAAATTTGCCTGACCACTGTCACTGCTTCATTCACACTCTTGTATGAAATAAAATGTTCATTGTGTATCATTAAGGAGAGCAGCCAAGTCAGACCGTCTAGCTTAGGAAGACAGTACACATTAGGGGACACATTGCATAATGGTCAGATTCTGATCAGCCTTTACTGAGCCATTAAAAAATGGTGACTCAGTTATGACATCTCATTTTGTGCTTCAGATTTATTAATCAGTGTAACAGGGTGACTTATTACATTTAATGACTCCATCTTGAATGTGGTGGTGCTCCACAGATGGCTTCAGATTTGTATAGAAATTGTTTGCGAAAGAAGAAAGTGTCACTTAAATCTTACCATGAATGTCAAAATATGTTTCCAATAATAGTGTCTCAAACTTTGGGTGACTGTGGCTCAGGAGGTCATTGACTCCTCTAGTCTGCATGTCAAAGTATCCTTAGGTTGCCCCGATGCATCCATTGCAGTGTGCGTCTGCATGAATGTTAGACAAGATGCTTAGGCATAGAAAAAAAGTGCTTGCGTGTATGTGTGTGCGTGTGTGATTGGATGAATTAGGCTTGTAGTAAAAAAAATGCTTTGAGTATTCATTTAGAGTAGAGAAGCTCTATGTAAGTACAAGTTCATTAGCTGTACTACCTGCTAGAATCAGCTCTCTTACTCTTGCAAGCTGGCATTTCTGGATATTTAGAATCAACAGAACATACCCGGCAGCAATGTTTGACCTTTTCCCCTGCTACAATTTTTGGACAGCTTGGTCTGCTTAGTTTAGCTCGAATATTCTACTAGTTTGTGCTGTTTCTCACCCTTTTGCTCTTTTGTTGTTTGTGTAGGCTATGTGTGTGTGTGTAGTATCAGTGGGTATGTAGAGTAAATTTGGCTTTTCTGCATGTAAGATGGTTCATGTAAGGAATTGTCAAACAACTTTAAGCAAACATTTCCATGTGGCTCTCCAAGGGAAATTATATTTGCCTATGGTTTTTTGGAATATACAGTATATTTTGTATATATTAGAATATATAGTGTACTCAGTTTATGCACAGCTTTAAGGCATTTTTTTTTGCTTAGATTTTCATTTATTAGAAAGTACCGCCAGGCAGGTATCTTATTGATCTCTGGTACACAGCACAGCATGACAGGGATAGACTACATTAGGGCAGAACAAGGGAGCCTTGCAAAAGGTGTCTTGATCATGATAAAAGAACCTGTAAATGTACGTACTTTTGAAAGCACGCACACTATTACTACCTCACAGTTTTCCACATTGCTTTCTAAATTTCTCTGTGGATGCCATAAACTATTTGCAGCATATATTAAGTTTGTGATCCACTTAAATATCCAGTTAAATATTAAAAAAGAGCGCGGCATTCTAACATAGCATATTGCTAATTCTATCTATATTGGTCATTTTTCATTAAAAATACTTGATAGGTTTTATATAACTGTATTAACAGAAAATAGTAGTGGCCAGCTTCTACAGTAACCTGGTTATTGTATGCAAGCAAGTTCTTTATTTCTCTGCCCTGCTTGATTTTTTGCCCCTGTTTTTTTTTTTTTTTTTGCATGCAAATGCAGTGCATATCTCCCCTGTTCTTAATCTGAATTTCTCTTTGCCGTTTTCTTTCTCTTACATGCTGCCCTTGGCAGCTCACCAACTAGCTGCTGTAATTTTCTACTCATTCTTTGTACAGGATTCCTCCTCAAGATTCCGTTCTGTCTGTTCTGTTTATCCGTGTGTGAGCAAAAACATGTCTTGGTTTAGAATGGACTGATTAATATTGATGGTGGAGAATATTTTCAAATTTGAGGTACTTTTCTCCGTCTAGATAGCATTTCTGCTTGTTTTCGGCATATATATATGTATATGCATATGTACAGCATGTGAATTCGTGTGGAACGGCATTTTCTTATTATATAGTATCAACCCTGAGCTGGTTGCATATTCAACATGTCTGTGTTTCTTTGTTTCCTAAAGCCAAATTCAGCAGCTCTGTCACATTGAAGCACCTGTTTCTTTTCTTTTCCTGTATTTATTTATTTATTAATTTATACTCCTTCCTCTGTTAGTCTCTCTTGTTTACTTTCCAAATAATTTCAAGTGCACAATTCTCAAAGTCAAGGTTGCCAGCTTGGGGCAAGCACCAGTGAAAAGCAACAGCAAAATCACCTTGTACTTTTCCCCTAATTTGGAAAAAAAGGGAAATACTTTGACAGGAAAAACTACAAAGCATTAGAGAACAAAGTTAATCACTGTGGGAGAATGCCAGGGGTTGATAAATGGAGAGACAGAATTGTAAGCACAACATCAGCTATTTGTTTTCTTTGTTGTGCCTTATTTTCTGCCTTCATCCTCACTGCTCTCTTTCTCCCCGCCTTATATCCCTGCTTTCTTTGTCATATCTCTCGTCACCCTCTTCTTCAATCTCCACTGCCTTTGTATACAGTCTCTTTTTCATACTTTCTATCTCTATGCCTTTCTCTCTCTTTCACCCTCTCTGCTTTCTCAGTAAAATTCTATTTGTAAGGTGTCAGAGGTCCACGGAGGCTGGGTGTGAGCTGAGAGAATGTGTCATAACAAACAACACAAAACAGAAAAGATTGATTTAACGTTTATCGCAACGGTGCAGTGGTGGTTGAGAAAATTGGTGTAGGACTCCAGAGCTGGGTATGCTGCACAATGAGAGGGGTTTATATTCTTGTGAGCATATATTGTAAATCCAACGCACTGATACGAGTTGTTTTCATAAACACTTTCCATCTGCTAAACAAGCTACTGAGAGTTATTGTCCTTTTCAATATTCTCTTGCTGTGACACGAGCACGAATCCTATTTAGAGGTGAACATTTGTTTGTTCACGTTTGGGTAAGTATTGGTAAGAAGAGGTTTATGCTGCCGCTCTTTGTTGTGTGCAGAAATTAAGTGGTATGTTTGATCACCTCAACTGTGTGTGCATCTTGGTTAGTGTAGGCCCGTATGGGGATGGAGTGTTTTACACGGTCGTCAGCGTCCATAGAGAATTGTAGTGACAGCAGATAATTCTTTTAGAAGAGTCCACTTAAAATGAAGCGCAGGGGAATGAACTAAATATAGTCATCCAATAAACACCACATCATACTTGAACACACACAAAAGACTAGCTGGGCTGGCTTGATCCTGCATCATATCCCATCAATATTCTACAGTCTGTCACTTCTCCACATTTTTCAATTTGTCATGCGGGAATGTGCGCTGTAGCTGCCGTCGATTGTGGTGATGTTTACAAAAGTGCTTTGTTTTACTTTTAAGTGTGGCCTTTTCAGGAATGCATTCTGTTAATAAAAGTCAAGGAAACAGCCCGGTTGTTTCTACAGTCACACTAGTGGTTCAAGAACAGGGTATGACCAAAATTAGCGCAGCCATGGGCAATGAACTTGCAGTCTTCTCACCTCTGAAATTGCTGAGACCACTCACAGTCAGCTGCCTTTTTCAAAGGGACTTATCAGCTATATCAAAATGGTGATGTCTGCTATCAGTGTGCGGTCAAATAGGTACTGTAATTAATTACATGTAATCTGGTTTTGATAAATCTCTTGTCATCTACATTCACAAGAATTCACATTAAACAGAAATTCACATAGATGCATTGATTTAACTGCAACCAGATTACAACCAGTTGAGCAACCAGCCAAGTCAAGTCCTCCTGTCTTTCCAAACATCCAAGCTGCCAGTTTGCATCAAAGAAGGAGATTCAGGTCAGGGCAGGGCAATATGGCCAAAAATATTTATCACGATATATATTTGAAAATTTGCGATAACGATATAACTGACGATATAATTGACGTGAGACAAAATACTTTACAACTCCGCAACTTTATTAGTGCAAAAAACCCCAAAACATCGATGTATTTTCACTTAAACAAGCAACTGTTTTTTTATGTGCATTAACGCTACATAAAGATTTTACAGTGCAAATGCAAATTCCTTGCTGACAGTTTAACCAAAAGGCATTTCCAGTGGAAATTGGCTGACATATCCTCAGCATAACCATGTATAATATCCACAAAACTTAAAAAGAGGTTATACACACACAATACAGTAATATTATGTTGAAGCACAGTACGTATCACCCCACAAGGTTCCCGACTACGGTAGCCGACAATCCATCAAGCGGTGCGGCTTCTTAGCTTAGCAGAGTTGTACTAAAACATTTTTTGACAGGTTTTTGACCGCCGTGTACCACATAAAATCGGTTCAAGGTCAGTAAGCACGACCAGAATTCATATATAAGAATTATAAGGGGCACTGTCGATTTTTCAGAAAATCAAAGGATTTTAAGAGCGACTTATTTTCCCAAAAACACGGTAATAACTACGGCCCGCTTGCATGCTCTACCACAAATTGTGCTTTGCTCTGTATCTGATGGACGAAAGCCAAACCAGTTCCACACCACGGAAGTTGCACCATTTTTACAAACCAATTCTGGTTTATCTGTTTCATTCAACAATCCACTTTCGCCCTTCTCATTCTCCGTCGCCGCCATGCTTTTTCTGCCATGTGCGTATAACAACAAAGGCACTGCGCATGCGTGTTTTACCCATATTCTATCACAATATTTCATTTTCTTATCATTGCCTAACATTATACCAGTATTACCGTGAACGGTATGATATGGCCCAGCCCTAATTCAGGTGATCCACAATCACATGGAGACTGCTGATTGACTGGTTTGAAGAAGTTAGTGGTGTTGTCTGGGTTCAGTGACTGGATGGACAGCAGTTTCTTAGCCTCTAGCTGACAGCCACCTCATGCTCTCCTTGCTTTCTCTGCGCCCAACAAAGTGCCATCAGTTAGTTTGCTACCAACGCTGTGATCTACTGAGTGTTTGTATTAGAAGCCTGATTAGAAACTAGGAGTTGAATCTTGAATATATTCTAATATCTGTGTTTTGCTGAGAGCCTTGTGTAAATAGTCTTTGTAAACTGTGAATTATGAATGCTTAAACAATATACATCTTGAGCATTGTGTAGCAGTTTAGTATGAATGAGAAGACCGTTTTTCCTTACAGTTCTTTTCCTCTTGTTTATTGGTTAAGAGTGTAGGTTGGAAAACTGTCTTTTGTTTGCCTTTTACTTTTCTTAGGGAAACTTTTGTTTGTTGCTTTGGCATTGCTCACCTCAGAAGTAAATAAACTGCTCCTTGGCATCTTGAATTGATGCTGCAGGCCTTTTCTTGGGAGTGGTAGAAGTGAGGGAGTCACACCTCATGTTATGTCTGGGTTAACCCTAGGCCGGGCATGTAACAGCAAACTTCTGTTTTCCAAAAAGAATTTCAAATTTTGATTCGTCTGACCACAGAACATCTCTCCACTTTGCCTCAATCCATTTTAAATGAGCTTTTGCCCAGAGAAGGTGGCAGTGTTTCTAGATCTTGTTCACATATGGCTTCTTCTTTGCACGATAGAGCTTTAACCTGAATTTGTGGATGGCACGGTGAACTGTGTTGCTGATTTCATGCAGTATTTCCATCATACAAAACTTTCCTGTTTTAAATGCAGCAATGCCTGAGAGCCCGGAGGTCTTATGCATCCAATATTTTTAGGCCTTGTCCCTTGCAGACAGAGATTTCTCCAGATCCTCAGAATCTTTTGATGATATTTTGTTCTGTAGATGATGAGATATTTAAAGTCTTTGCAATTTTTTGTTGGGCACCATTATTCTGAAATAGTTCCACAAGCTTAACTCTCTGAACTCTTTTAGATGCTCTTTTTATACCCAGTCATGCTTCTGACCTGTTGCCAATTAACCTAATTAGTTGCAAAATGTTCCTTCAGTGGGTTCTTTTTTAGTAACACTTTTTCAACTTTTTGTTGCCCCCTGTGCCAGCTTATTTGAAAGATGTTGCTGCCATCCACATATTTCAAACAATTCTTAACCCTGTAAACCCCCAAATAATTACCAGGAAGTTCTAATCTTTGGAAACTGTAGTGTTTATCAAACCTTTTTTTAAAATAAATAAGCATTTAATTTGTATCATTTTGTATTATTCGTAAATGTGCTGTGGAATCTTTTCAGGTGTTTCGGGAAAAAAAATCATGCTGATACCGCAAAACTTAAGAAACTCATGTCAAATATGGAATAGTTGCCATTAAAGGGTTTAAAATGATAACCTTTCTCAGTTCTAACATTTCACATGTTTTCTACTGTGAATAAAATGTGACTTTATGAGATTTGCAAAGTGTTGCATTCTGTTTTTATGTACATTTTACACAATGACCCAACTTTTTCGGAATTGCAGGTGTAGTATGCACCATAATGAAAAGAAACTGCTCTCCTACAGTTCAGAATTGCTCGCAGCAGCAATTGTGGCAACATCCATAATATGATTTGAGAGCTTGTGCCTTAGAATGCGGCTCATCATTCAGTGGCCAGTATTGCGGCAATCTAAGAATTGGTAGCGACATATTCAGGTCACAGTTGTTAGCTGTGAATAAAGAATTGAGTTCTTTTCCAGGTAGTCGTCAGTGGGAATGGGGTGTTTGTCTAAGGGGAAATGTGAGTTTGAACAAATTAATGTGCATGGAAAGAAAAGGACTGTCACTCCCACCAGGGATGGTTTTGATTCCATCAATCTGTGACAGCACTGTTATTAGGAAGTTTTGTCTCTAGATAGTTATTAAGAAGTTTTCGTCTCGAGCCATCCATCCACGATCTGTCCTTGAACAGCACATTAGCTGACAAGTTCAGGTCTATCAAAGAGTGTCATTCATTTGTGCTCGCCCGGGAAAATCTGGAGCACGTTTCATAGTGTATACTGTTGCCGACATGTTCTTTTCCTTTAACCCAGCTTTTCCACGTCGTCTGCGTGGCTCGATTTTTTTTTTTTAAACTATTGGCTTCCTTTGTTTTTTTCCTTTATCCAGCTCCTTTATTGCTGTCTTTGAATGACAGCCTGTCCATCATTTATAACAGTTGAAGCGTGCGGCATTGATTTTCAAGTTGACAGGCTAACTGTCAGAGTTCATGTTCCACAGGTTTCAAGCTCGACTTTGACGGAATTGGAGATTTATGTGCACACATACTCTCAAGCATACAGTGCATTTGTCTACAATATTTAGTCACAAGAGAACTATAGCTAGATAATTGGTAGACATGTAACTATAGCATGCCTCATTCACCCATTCACACAAGCACTTTTTTTCTATGCTTAAGTGCTTTCTATCTAACATTCTCACACACTCATACATGCATTGGAGATATTGCCCAAGGATATTTGGCATGCAGACTGGAGCAGCCAGGGATTGAACCACCAACCTTCCAATTAGTAGATGACCTACTGTGCCTCCTGAGCTACAACCACCCACAAGACATAGCGACATGATAACATGAAATACATTTATAAGGCTGACTTAGAAACAGAGGGACACGCAGTTTGGCTTCATTAATAGTTTAAAGTGAGAGTTTTTGACAAAGCTTGTCATCTCAGAATGAGATTTGTAACAACCTTAAAATGATTTGTGGATGGACTGAATGTGTATTATGTGTGTGCATCAGTGTTTTTGTGTTTGAAGTGTACCCTGCTATCTAAATCTCACTGAGACTATCCTTTGTGCAGTGTCATATATTCTCACAGGGCCAAGTGTTTACAGAAATTCATTCCAACTCGAGATAAAAAAAGAACAGTCTCCTTACTCTGGGCTATTGAACAGACGCTTTGTTTGAATGTGTTTCTCTTTGGAGTTGTGACTGCATGCATGTGAGTATATCTTACAAAGCTGGCTGTTCAGCCATTTAATTATACATTTTTTTTTCAATACAAGTGCAATATACAAGTCTGTTTATGGAGTTTTGCTGCACTGGAAGTTTTATTGATGTAATACATTTACTTTATTATCTGTATCAAGCGACCAGTGGGTGATGGCTTCAGAAAATCACAAGGCACAATTAAGCCCCATTTTAAGTTTAAACTTTGTTTAACATTTCCTCGAAATACTGAGCCTTTATTTCATTGCGGTTTCAGTCACTAAATATGGGCCATATACCAGGTGCATAGGTTGCCACTTTGGAATTGAGTTTTCTTTCCTAGAGGCTTTGACGTCTGCCACATGGCCACTGGTGTGAAACTGTAAGTGAACTCTCTTAGACTTGGAGCATCTGTTTAAGAATAAAATAAAGCAGTGACTCCTCTACTGACACTAATTATCTGCCTGGAGAAAAAGAAAAACATTCAAGATATTACAATGATAAAAGCCGCACAGAATTTTTCAGTAGGTTTAATGTTTGTCCTTGACCGAGTGCCCTTTTAGCACAATAATGCAGATACCGCAAAGAATAAATAACATTAGGCCTTGGGTAGACTGGTTCATATTTCCAGTAAGCTTGCCACTCAGTGTTGGCTTCAGTCCAGGGTAGCTGGGCATGTTTCCAGGGTGTGAAAGGCAACACCCTGAACCCTTGAACCCATCTGAAAAAAGTACGAGGTAAATAGTTTTACATTGTTTGCAACACTCCTGTATAACCACAGAAAGAGTGAGTGAATCTGCACTCTTGACTGCACCAAAACAGTAAGATGTATCCTGTATGGCTGACCTCCTCGCATCTGTTTCAGGCGTCGCTTCTTCCACTTGGTCGTATCATATCATGAACTCAAGCATAAAATAAGCTTAAAGGGTTTTAAGTCATTGCTTTTTGGATCAAGGCAATTAATTTTTGGCAAAAATAAAGGGGTGGAGGGGTAAACTATTTAGTGTGCCAGATACAAATTAAAGTAAATAATATCATGTCAGGCTGGTTATCTGTATCATAGCTGCCTTAATAGTGAATAACACTCACTGGGCCTTGATTTGGCCATTGGTAGTGCAATGGCAAAGAAATGTATTTTAAGGATCTCACATTTAATTCAACCAATCTAAATACGTCCCTGCTTTTGCTTGTGTTTTGTGTCTTTCTGTATGCCTGCATGTGTGTGCATGTGTTCCTGGATGCATGCCTTCCTGTCTCGCTGCTTGTCTCAGCCAGAGGGATAACTTGAGTTGGCAGCATCTCCATCTTATTACAGGGCTTTTGATTTCACTACAGAAGCCAAAAGGGACAGGAGATGCGAGGGAATGTGCAAGGAAATGAAAGAGAAAATGCATGTAATGTGGCAGCTAAATGACACAACAATTTAACTAACCACTTGAGCCTTTTTGGGGTCTGTGTGCCTATAGGTCTTCCTATATGGTTTATATGTTTTTGCTTGACTTGAGACGTTGAGGAAAGGAAGCCTTCGAGTTAGGGTCTCATTTACATCACGGAAACAAGGATGCGCCTTTTATTTTTCAAACCTGAATGGTTATTAGCTGTTGTTGAATAGCAAGTTTGTCAGGTCTGTACAAAGACACACAGATGAATTGATTTATTAGCACCATCACACAGTTTGGTGGATGTGCACTCATATGAACACCTTTTGGACCAGTATATGCACCTGCCTCTTGAGTTAATGTCTTTTCAAGGTTCAAGGTTCAAGGTTCTTTATTCGTCATATGCATAGTTATACAGGTATAACACACAGTGAAATGTAACCACAGACAGTAAAATCTTTTCGCACTGACTATATTGCCTTGAACTGCTGTTTGTGATGAAAGTGCTACAGCCTTTCAGTGTAGCAGCAGTTCTCCACCTGCTGAGGGATCTAGACCTGCACAACAGAGTAAGGGCTCCAACATGGTTCTGTGGTGGTCCTACATACAGCCTGTTTGCTGTCACTGGGGACATCATGACAAACAGTTGGTCAGTGGGCTACTCCTGCTGTGTTTTCCAGTATCATAGAACACCACAATTATAACATACAAACAACAAGTGAAACAGGTGTTAAAAGCAGTGAAAAGTTTCCACTGCATCTACCATCTATGCTTATCATGCCTTATTATTTCATCTTTGACGCTTTTTTTTACCGATCTCACACTTTTGGTGAAAACCACTGTTGTTCCCTTCACTGCTTTGATCTATGCATAATGTAATTCATGTTAAGCTACATACTGTTGGGTATTTACAGGACTCCATGTTGGCGTCTTTGCGTAGGTTGAAAACCCCTCTCCATAAGTTCTGTGTAAACAGAGACAACCACTGTAACATAAATTAAGCATAAGACTTCCAAAATATTTAAGAAAGAGTGTTTGTTCGTTTGTTTGTTTTAAAAACTAGAATATCTTTCAAGCACAGCAAAGCAAAAGACCATTTGATGGAAAGTTACAAATATCTAGACAAAATTACTTACGTTGAGCCTGAATAATTTCACCAACTAAAAAAGCAGACAGTAAGAAGGTAGATTTAAACAAAGATCACAAAAAAAGAAAAGAAAGAGCAACAGAGAATTTTTAAAAAAGAGAGAAAAAACAGCAGTGACATCTACAAGCTGTATGCTAAGAATGAGATCCATGCCAGTATGGTCGCTTTCATTCTGGTACAGATAAAAGTGGATAGACAGAGCATAGATGAGCTAAAGATAAGCAGATGACAACAAGGATCAGAGAACAAGAAGTGAATCTTGTCTCTGTTCTGACAGAAACAGATGGAATCACGAGACACAAAATAGATGAAGAATATTTTGAAAGGGATTGGAATGGTGGAAGAAGGGATCGGGAGATAAAGGCATCAGTAAATAAAAGAAGATGATACAATTCAAAAAGAAACCTACAGAAAATCGGAGGGATAGGAAAGAGAGCGTCTAGGGATGAGGTAGAATAAAAGAGAGATGCACATCATGAAGATAAAGTGTGGTAACAACACCAAAGTGATATAAAGAGGATAAAAATAAATGAAGAATAAAAAGCTGTCTTATTAGTATAAATTATAACAGCTGATATGCATTTTTTAGTCTTATTAAGACTATATTTGGCATTGCGGGTGGACCTGTTTCTTTTGGTTTGTTTGTGTGTGTGCGTGTGTGTGTGTGTGTTCTTCTGTTCTTCTGATATTAACTATCATGCCCTGTGAAACTTCTTAGCAAATTGTTAAGGGGTCTGCTGTGAGCAAAAGATACAAGTTAATAATCTTTAAACCACATTTTTAAAAAGTTCTTAATGATGGATCTCAAAATATAAATGATTTAGCTCAGTAAAGATGCAAAGTTAGATACAAAATTAGAATCAGGTTTTTATTAAGTTAACTTTTGGGATGTTCTTTGAGTAAAGTGTAAACAGATAACAAAACACTGAGTCTGCAAAGGGGAATGAGGTGGAAATAAACATATTAGATAAATAATAGATTAATGAAACAGTTCAAAGATGAAACACTGCACCAGTAGTCATGATGTTTGGAACAAGCATTTATAAAAATGTTTCATTTCCATGAAGTTTATTCAATACTCTCATTTAGATAACCTCAGGACAAACTGTTTGCGCACAGTATACGACACAAAACATTAATTACAAAAAGCTGGAGTCCTATTCTAAGCACGTGTGGGCTTTGAACCTGTTGGAAATGCTGCTGGAGAAAAAATTATTTTTATAATTTTGATAACACTGTGACTGCAGATGGTATGTATGAGATGCATACACATCTGCAGTCATGGTAAAAAGAAAGTACACCCTCTTTCATAAAGTCTTGGTAAGGTTTTACATACCAGGACTATATATTCCTTACCAGGTCATAAAATTTATGTGTAATTAATCAAGTGCATTGATTAGCAACACCTGGCTGCTACTTACCATCTTAATTCCTATGGTAGCAAAAAGAGTTTACATTGGTTTTCACACATTGCTTCTGCATTTGGACTTTTTTGTCATATCATGTTTTGTAATTCATCTGAGGTTGTTTTTAGGTTATTTTTTTCAATAACCTGATAAATGAAACCTTAGAATTTAAAGGCTATACTTTCTCTTCACCATGACTGTATGCATTTCATGTGTTTGTATAGATCTCAATATTATGACCAATATATTTCCAAAATGTTGATTTGAGTGACATTCAAAACTGTGTATTGTTCCTGTGGAAGTGCTTTGCTGAATAAAATTTGTCAGGAGGAGTTTTGACTGCCGATGCGCACAGCACACAGCTGCAGCCCACAGGTCTCTTTGTAACAGTTTCCGCTTTTTATAAAAAGCGCCAGTGTGATTTTTGGGTCATGGACAAAACTCCATTGGCACAGTTACTGAGTCACTGTGTTCTTTCCGAACGCTTAAAACCCACAGATGGAGGCATACTGTACATCACCAAGCTATGTAAGGTGACACCTTCTTTTTTTTTTGTAACTTTGTTTGTATTGTTTTTTTATTTTATTTTATTGTATTTTTTTTAATTTTTTTTACAATTTTTTCAGCAATATGGGGAAAAGAAAAAGAACAAAAAGGGCATCCAGGCTGATCAGTGAACGCCCCAAATGTCATTGAAATACAGGTGGTATATGTATAATCTCTTGCTTCTTCTTCTTCTTCCCTTTTTCAAAAAAGGGAACTCTTTGTAAGGCATCAACGTTGCTTGTGCAAGCGCTTCAATAAATAAGGCATATAGGACCCGACTAAGAGGTCACCTCTGCTGACAGCCTCCTTGAATGGGCCCTCTATTGGTCATATCTTTATTTATCTTTATTCTTGCCACTGGAGATTGGTATACGTTTTTTACCAGCTGAATAGTTGATTTATTAAAACCAAATAGTTGCAATGTCAGAAAAAGATGTCTGTGAAGGTTCTCAGTCATCCAGGTATCCCGTATATCCCATCAAATGGAGTCGAAGGCCTTTTCTGCATCTAAGCTCAAAACAATGGACTATTGACTTGATTGATTTTTGCTCATACCATCTATAAGTTTAAGGCTCGCCTTACAGTGTCCTGAATTTGTTTAGTTACGAGGAATCCTGTCTTATCATCATCTATAATATTGGGAATTATATTTTCAGTGCATTACATTTTATAGGTAGGGGTGATACTGTGATACTTTGTAATATTCTGCATCCATCCATGCCCAAAGTTCCAAGGCTAGACGATTCACACGTCTCTGTAAAATTCAGTAGTTATATTGAATTTATAATTCATAATATCCCCCACACTTAACAGTGCAAGTAAAAGTAATTCCACCTGTCTTTATTGCCCACAAATCACTCAGATATTTACCGCAGCCTGACACTTCACCTTGTTGTCATCTGTCAAGTTTCTGTTATTTATCTCTACTGCAAGAGAATTCACTTTCATTTGCATGTTTCTCTAAATAAGCTTTGAATGACTCTTAACCTGACTTTATCAGTAGCAGAATTCTTTTAAAGATAAGAGGTTAAGCTATCTACAGTATGACTTTTCTATGTTTTGTTCAACCTCATATACAGTTGCAGCTGCCTTTAATTAAGATCACATTTCAACCTTGACAGTCGAATAAGTGGGCTGTCTGTTCCCCGGGCAAAAATAGCAGGCTAACATATAATCACTGAGAACACAGAATCTGCGTAAATGCATCAACACTCCTATTTAACATCCATTTTGCACTCTGAAGTCATATTGATTCACCAACAATGTTGCATGTTATTTTAATCAGTGTTATTCACTCACTGATTAGGCATCAAATTAACATTGACAGACTATAAAATCAGCACTGCTTTATAATAATCAGGATTCTGTGGCAACATGTGAGTAAAATAGACTGTCAATATCAGCAATTACACTGTATCAGTCTGACTTAGTTAGGCTGCTGTGGACATTGTTCATCAAACAATGACCAAAATCAAAACCTTTTCAATTAGACAGTATTCAAAATATTTTTACATGACATTACAGATTTGAAAAGCTCAAGTTGGCTGATTTGGTTTATTTGACAATAAGTTAAAATTGATAATAACCTCTCCCATTTTTAGGGAGAGGAAAAATAAGTGAAAAAGAATTTAAAAGAAAAAGAAAAAACAGAGTTACTGAAGGAATTGAGCTGTTTTAGCCGTTGGTGACAGAAAAGAAAGAAAAAGAATGGTAATTTGTTTTTTAAATATGAGAGACTAGCAAATTGAACTAGTGCAAAGATGTGTCAAACAGGATTAAAATGAACTCAAAAAGAGCTGTTGGTGATCTTGTAATCCTCCACTGCAGTTTTACAGCTAGAATAACTGGCTTACGCTTTCAGGGCAGCAACAGTGCATCTTTACCTAAGACGTTTTACTGATCTTCTTCTGTACAGTTGAAGGATAGGTAATCCTTCTGGCCAAAGCTCTCAGTAGAGGTGCTGTAGCAACAACTGCACCAACAGTTTAATCATACGTGTCCACTGAGAAAAACGAGACTTCTGCCGCCCAACAACATTTCCGCTCCAAAGTGAAAGCAAAACAGAGATGGAGTGTGGAGGGAAGGCTCTTTATCTGAACATTACCTGCTCTTCTGTTCAGATTGTTCAAAGCAAACAAAGACAGATTGACTCAGACTGTTATTGTACTTGTGGCCAGCAGACTAACAGCAGCAATGTGATTTTTTTCTTCTAGCTCAAGCTAAAGACTGCACTCAAACCTTTCCGACTTAGTCCTAAATATGTTAATAAAACACTGGAAGGTGCTCCGGCTTATTCCGCTTTGGCGGTGCATTCAAACTATTTCCATTAACTATTAAAGAATCTAGCATCCAGTTTTACAGTCCAAATTGAATTGTTGCAATTGTTTAACAGAATGGGAACTTTTGATGCATTTAAATTTGTCATTATACGAAAACACCTGTTTAAAAGGCAAGCTAGTTGGCTGTGGCTCTCTTGGTTCGCCAGTGATTGATACCTATTAGAAAGCCCGGGACTGTTAATTATTGAAGTAAAACAGGTACAAAATTAAATTGATTATGATTTTTTATGTGGCACAGTTAACATGCAGAACTATGCGTTGCATGCTATTATCAAATATGGGGCAAAAGTAATATTTTAATGGCTTTTTTTGTCTTCCTCTTGTTTGTTTGGTTTTTTTTTTTTGGTTGTTTGTTGTGATGTTAACGGTTTTAGTTGATGTTAAAGACATTGCAAGTCTTTTTAGTACTTCCAATGCCTTGGAAGTACTAAAAGGACTAAAGTACAACATTTTATTTTTCATTTTAATAATGAAAAATGGACACGCCAGATGTGACTCATTACTTTTCAAAGCCTGCATGGATTACAGATGTGTCCTGTGCTTCTTACATTTAGCTGAGAACAGCCACCATTTATTCTAAAAATATTGACTTATTTCAATGGTAGCTTTGATCATGAAGAGATTTTATGATTTTGTGATTTTATTTTAATTATTTTATTTTATTACTTGTGAGTACCCCCAAAGTGTAATGTTCTAGATGTGGAATAGAATTTAAATCTGCAAATATACAAAATGAAAGATAAAAAAATCAACATAATTAGTATGACTTATCAAGCTAATAATATCAAGCTGACTAAAACTGTAATACCAAAATTATAACAACACCATGCTAAACATGGAGAATTGTTAGCCTGCTAAAACTTACACATTACCACTTTTTGGGTTCTTCTGTTCCCTGTTTTTATATTCTTGGGCTTTCTGTACTTAACTTCTTCTCTGCCCCCGGCCTATTATCTGTCTCTTACACACAGTGAAGCAGAGAAAACCATACAGAAAAACACAAAAAGTCTGAAGCTGAAATAATACAAATATGCTAAAGAGGAAAGACCAAGAAATTGGTGCTCATGGGGGCATTAAGTCATTTTTTTTCCTTCATAAACTGTCTAAGTACAATTGATGAGTCAAATGCATATCAAAAAAAGTATGAAGCAGCTTTTGGTATTTGGGAAGTACAATATTTATAGACTAAAACTTACCTTAGAACCAAAGGACATATCAAAACTGAAGTTTGAAACGAACTCAGTGAAGACAGAAAGCTCATTACTGTTCAGTCCAAGAGAGAATTGGGTTGTCACATGAAGAAAACAGTCATCACCCAGCTAACCAATCAAAGGTATTAAGAGTTTTGCATTAACAAGTCATTTAAAAGATTTATAAAGCAATTCACCAAATTTCCTCTTCAAATGGATGTGACAGTGCTGGAACTGTGGAGAATCTCCCATCTGACTGTTCAAGTCCCAGATTACCCAGCTGGGGAGCCTAAACATAAGTGACTGAAATTAAAATACTAAAACAAGAGCCGTCCTCTTTTCTCTCTCCTTTGAAATTTATTTAGAGATCTTAATACCAAAAATCCCATAGTATCCACATTCAATTTTAATATTGATAATGCTCTAGCAAAATGTGCACTTTTGCTGCTGTAGCTTTCAACAAATCCAAATATATCAGATTTGTTATTTACTTTAATCTAATACAGTGAGACTTTTGGGCTTTTTGAAAACTGTTTGCCATCCGGAGCAGAGTCAATACATGCATGCTTGGTTGCATTATTGTTTTCCATGCAATGTCCTGCTTAAAGGCAAGTATAGGAATGCAGGCTTCCATGTTCAGTGTGCAAAAACTTGAGGGTTTACAGGGAACAAAATTCACATCATTCTGACTGATAAAGATGGCATTACTACTGTAATAATAATGTGTTTTGTCTATTTTGGGAACTGGATAAAAAATCTTGCAGTGATCCTTTGGGAACAACAGTACACAGATAGAACTGAACAGAAAAAAAAAAGCTTGGTTCCAAAATAGTACATTTTGTGTAATTTACCAAGTTTGAAAAAAACAAACAAACAAAAAACAAACAAACAAAAATACCCCTACCCCCCCATCGCTGTACGTTTTTCCCCCCACATATTATACATTGTGTTAACAGAAACCGGAAAAGATTAGATTCTCCGATTCATGACTCGTAAAATTGAGCTCATAATACCCCTGAAAAGAAATGCTGTGACTCTGTATGTGTAATGGAATTACTGCATTTCTTGACATTTGGTCTCTTCTTGTGTCAGCAAACAAGCTCTGCGGGTTATAATCAGAGTGTCATGAGATGATGAGTCTGTGACTTAAATATTGTTTTATTCACACACAGAAGCTCTGCCAGTGTTATCTTAGGATTCATAAATGTATGAACTGATTTACTGTTAATGTATTGAATATTAACTAACCTTTGTTTCCTTGTGATTGTGGCTTGAAACAAGCTTTTTTTTTTAGTTCAGGTATCGTTTTGTATCTGTTCACAAACTTTAATTATACACCACCTGCAGCTCTGCTCGCCTTCATTTCCAAAGATGGTTTTTCAGTTTTAATCCACAGACGCTGCAATAGTGCTATGAGGTTTCCCACTCTTTGTGGGTATAAACGTAAATCTAATATTCATAAACCCATGTCCGTTGTGATATAAATTTAATACACCTCTGCCTACCAACTTAACGATAGCAAAGTCTTCTTCCTGGTTTGTAATGCTGGCATTTTAATTTGCCCGTTGTAAATCCCTAATCACAAGCCGAAGTTTCATTGTAATTGCTGTGAACAAGTGGGACTCTGCAGGCAAAGTGAATAATACAAGCCAGTGTTCATTTTATGCCATGCAATATGGCATAAGACCGATGGTTTTGAAATGAGCAGCAGTTAAACATGACAATAACTGAGGCATAATTATGACTTCATATTAAGAGTGTTTACAGTGGATGTACTGTAGTATTAATCCGTAACACAAAAGTCAAGCTAATTTATAGAGACCGAACACAAGGATTAAAACTTTGTGCCAGAAAGCGTCATGCAGTCATCAAATCTTGTATCCGTAATCTTTGTTTATCTGAGCAACTTAATAGCTTTACATTCAGCTGCAGAGTACAATATGGCTAATAGCAGTAGGAATGCTGGCCAGTGGCTCTTAATGAAAGCAATCATCTTGGACGAGCCAGGCAGGGTATTATGGCAGTATTTAATTCACAGCTTCTCTGTGGTTTGTAAAACAAATGGGATTTCCATTTTTCTTTTTTGCACGGCGACACCCCTTTTAAGCTTAAGCCAAATAACATATCTGTGATATCATGACTGCCCCCTCATGCTCCCCCCTTCCCATCCACATCCATATGAGCAGACTCCATATATATCTTAGACATTCTTAAACACCAAAGGCGGTGCTCATAAAGTTTAATGTAAGCTCTAATAAGATGTCAAGGTCACGCTGCTGTAATATTATAGGAAGCAAGGCTCTCTCACAATGGGAAGTAATGAAGTTCTATTGGTCATACTTGAGGGGGCTCATTGTTCGGCTCAGGGAGGGAACATTAATGGAATGGATTATTCACGACAGCCTGTTGAAAGGTTTATCACTCAGTCAAACGGGGATATATATTGTCTGCCATACCCCCTGTTGGTGCACCATCTTTGTACATAAACGCATGGAGCATAAACAGAAGGCTGGGGACTTTTTCTTTACCTCAGAGGGGTTGACTTCAGTAATTCCTGGATGTTCCATCAAATTGAATTATATAGGTGTGTATAAGCCACACTACACTTAAGTAATATTGCATCAAATCTTGTGGCGAGATTGAAAACTAATCTAAAATCTAATGAAAACTAATCACTTTATTGAATTTACCAAAACAGATTAGTCTTTGATTTATGTTAACTCAAAACAGAGTAAATAAAAAATCAGGAAAAAAAATAATCTTTGTATCACATCACACTAGAAAATGCTCTTTATATCATATTTCAACTCTGACTGGCACTTGTGAAAGCAGTGGTCTGTACATCTCTCTTGGAGATTAGAAAGCTTAGGTTGCAAGCTCCGACTCTTTTTGCGTTCTTCTTCTCGCTTGTTCTTGCTTTTTCTCTCTGATTATTTTGATCAATAATCCTAATGGAGGAACCACCGTTTGGTGTGAGAGAGGGGGAAAAAATGTCTTGAGAGCGGAGGGGGATGGGTGAGACAGGGGAAAAAGATTGAACAGGAGAGAAAGTCAGAGTGTGAAAGCAGCAAAGAGCTTAAGAGCCTTGAACACATGTTATTTGACACAGAAGGTTGTGTAGCAAGTCCCACAGGTGTTCTTGAGAGTGTTGGCGGTTCTGTTTTGACTCCTCACCCCTGAACTCCCTACCATTTTTGTACATCTTATTCCTCCTTTCTTTCTGTGCTTTTCTTTTCTTGCTCCTTCCAGCTTCATCTCCATTCCTTACCACGAACCTCCTAATATCCATTTATGTTTTTCTTTTTCCCTTATAGAACACAGATGATGTACAGTCCTGTTATAAATCACGCAACAGGACTACTTTGTCAAAACTTGGGCATATTTTATGTTGCAACACTACCACACTAAAGCGATGTACTAATCTGCTGTTCACGGTCATATAGACATTCACGACTGCACTTTGCTGCTGTTGTGTACCGGCTTCTGCTCGTTTCTAGACCATCCTGACCGTCTTCTGATTGACTAGCCCTCTCAAAAAAGCGATCTAAGCAGCTGGAGTCGGGGGCTCCTGTGCTCTCAGAGCTGTGTGCCTGAGATGATCAAATTATGGATATGCTTTCCATTGCTATTATATACAGCCCCGGAGAGAAAGGAAGAACAACTCTGACAGTGTTTAGAGCAGTCTGAAGAAGAGCGCTCAACACATAATACTTACAAATACATTATTACTTACTTCAGACTTGGAAAAACTTTTTTGTGAATGTTTTCAAAATGATCAGTGCCTCCAAGGATGTTTGCATTTAACATCATCGTAGTAAGGTGCTTGTACCTGCTTTCAAGTTGCAAGATTTCACGGTCAGATTATTATTTAATTTATTTAAAGCATACATTTGTTTTTCTTAAACATTTTTTTACATTATTCTTGCATAACACTTTATTAGAAATGAGTGACTTTTTTTGTCTTTTCGTGCGTGTTAACCACCTGAAGGCCACAGCAAAACTGGCAGTTTGATAGAGATCATGTAATTACTTGCCACAGTACAGACACATTGAACTGACACCATCGATGCTTCTCTAGTGTGAATGGGTTTTTTTCCCCGTGATTGCCCAGTGGACAGCCAAAGATAACCTTCGTCTCAGCCTAATTTCAACCTAAAGATGATGAGCTCTATTTTGGTTGGCCTGATTAGTAGTTTGCATTTATCTGGGGCTCCCATGACCCAATCTGATATCTAGGGCTGCGCCTACATGCACATCCGTTTGTGCACGAGTGCATATGTGTTAGCCTCCCCACTGAGAGATTTATGTAATGTGTTTTACACCAAGGACAAAGTGTGAATGTGTATGGGAAGAGTGTGTCTATGCAGATTTCTAAGTCTGTGCATGGAAATTACCGATCTCACTTGTGTGTAATGTGAGAGACTGCCATAATCCAGCATCAGATAGATAGAAAATATCTAATGAGTCAACTCTTGCTCTCTCTTTCTTCTTTCTGGGTCAGTTGAGGCCAGTGCAATGATTGCTGCAGTTAGATTTTTCATGTGAAGGTTTTCTCATTGATACCAAGGAACAAATTAATGCTTTGGCAGCGAGGAGCACAATTACCACAGCTGCCATCCATTCTGTATCATTTTTGCTAAAGTGTGCTTACAATCTTATATTTGTGTGTTCTGTTTTTATAAATCACATCTGAGTCTGAGTGACGCTGTGTCAACCCAGATAACCCCACAACAACCAGAACTTGAAAGAACTACAGGTAAATCTCAAGTGCCCAAAAGGTGGTAGGTCCCCTAGGTACAGTTAATTAACTACCTCAATGAACTTGCCCCCAGTAGTAACCACGTCATGACCTTTGTTCCCAAACTCCACAACAGAAGCTTTGTCAACAGGATTGAGGAGATACTTGAAATATTCCTTCCACCACCTTATTGTATTTTTGGTTAAAGTCAAAATAACTCGATCCCAACTATAGACAGTGTAAGACGGAAGTTACTGTCCCCTCCCGAGTTGCCTGATGGTTTGCCAGGCTGGCTTTGAGGCTAATCAAAAGTCTTGTTCCATGGCCTCACCAAACTCTTCCCACACTGGAGTTTTTGCTTTAACTACTGCCAGAGATGTACTCTGCTTTGCCTGCCAGAACCTGTCAGCTATCTCAAAGCTCAAGAGAACTTTTTCTTCAGCTTAACCGCTTCCTTCACTTTCCTTCAGTGTATCTCATCTGGTACACTCATCTACCCCCATCAGAGACACCAACTGCCTTGTGGCTACAACAATGTACAGTCCCATCAGCAAGTGAGGTGTGGGACGTAGTCTTCTTGGACTAAATGTCCCCAGACTCCCTGGTATGTTTTAATAGTTCTGCCAGAAATGGGATTTGAAGACCTTGGATTGATACCAGACACTATGGATTCAAGTAAATGGTATAAATACGGTGTAATATTGTGTATCTCTCACTTAGTCTTGTTAGTAGACTGCTGATTCAACAGTTGTCTAGGGTAGGAACTGGGTATTTGCTGGGTGCTGTATTGAGGCATTAAATGATTTTCAATTTAATGGAAAAAGGTGCATAAGCAACAGTAATCACCACAGTCTGTCAAGTAAACTCCACTTGGGGGAGCTTCACAAGGAGTGGACTGAAGCTGGTGCCAGTGCATCAAGAGCCATCACTGAGGGATTTTAGGAAAGGGGCAACAGCTGTCACATTCCTGATAGCTAGCCACTTCGGAATCAGAGATCAAAGTACACTGCATGAGTGGGGAACAATGCATAAATACATTAAGCATTTAAGTTGGTCGTACACCAGACTGACACAGAGAACAAAAAAATTTAAACAAAAAGTCGGACCCACCTATTTTTAAGCGATCTGTTATGGATTGTAACACATTTCAGCATCATGTTTCTATAACACTCTTCAGAATGTTGCACTTTGCTTACGTAGCTAAAGAACAAATGTTACATAACCTTAGTTTGCAACATTGGCAACACTGGCAACATTGTTTTTTGGCTACTGTTGTAATTTTTTTATTATATTCACCATTTTTATTGCATTCCAGAGCAGGTTGTACCAAACTTCACGTACCCATGTGATTCAGGTTTGTCTCACTACAAAGAGGTTCTCTGATCAGTTCGACTGTCTGTCCGTTAAAAGTTTGGACATTGAATTATGATTATGGCAACATGAATAATTGCTCTATTCTCTAGATATCTGCTTAAAGTTCAGGTTAACGTCCACCCTTATCTTCTGTCTGTCTGGTTGGTGTCATTTAAGGTCAGTGTTAGGTTGTGTGTTAACCACAAGTAAGCATTTTCTAAACCTAGATACCTACATGGTACTTTTCAGATGAAGCCTCATACGTGAATTTTGGCCCAGGAGTTCTTTTTTCTTTATTTTCCTTTGAGTTATTCAGCTATTAATAAATTAATTAATCATCAATAAAACATGATTATTTTCTAAATTCTTCTACTAATGTTACTCAGTGACCTAAACATTACAACATTCAAATCGCAGAGAATAGGAGAAGCAAATATTTTAAGCTCCACACATAGGAACTCCATTAAGCTGAACTGTAGCCTGAAGGCTGCGGGGGTCTATTGCCATTGACATAGCTCACATTGTGCTGTATACACAGGGTAATAGTTTGAGCCAAAGTAGAGATAAGGATGAACAAATGAAGATCAAATCAAGTCATGAAGCCGAAATATCAGACAGCAATATATGAGTAAAGGACTTGCTGACATAGACACACAGAAAAAGTACGCGCGATAAACAGAACAGAGATAAGGAAAAGATTTAGGCTTCGAGAAGGAGATCAACAAAGTGAGGAAAAAGAGAAAAACTGAATTGCAGATCAAGCTCAGGGAGTGTTTTAGCTTGTGCTGGCAGCTCTTCCTGATACAGCAGTATTAAGAGTTAAACTTTTCACCTCTACCTGAATAAAGTAAGGAGAGTAGAACGATGTGTGTTGAAGGGCCACTGAAAGCATAATTGCATTAAAGGAAGATGCAAATATGTGAAGACAGAAAGTAGGGGTGGGGAATAGGGAATGGTAGAGCACAAGACTTTTTGAAATTCAAATTCTAAAAGTGGGAAAAGGCCAAAAGGATGAGATGCTATTAGGATTAGGGTTGTTCCCTGGCTCTGGATGGGCCTTTGTGGGGTAGATGCAAAAACAAGCAAGACTGGTCCATGTAAAATAGGCAATGAGTCTTTGCTGTCTGTTATTTCTGAACATTTGATAACCTAAATTGTCTAATATAATTTGATCATAAGTCTCATATTTATTTGGCAAAAAATCATGTATGCAGGAAAAACTGTGTGTTCTAGGAAATAAAGGGAGGATAGGTGCAGTGCAAAGAGCGGAAAGGAAGGGGACTTGAGAACTACACCACTCGCTTCCCTGCATAATGCATGCAGGGTGATTTGGTGCATGTAAACAGTCTCTGAATGTTTTATAAGATCAGGTTGACCAAGTAATACCACGTGGGAGAAACAAAAATTGGTCAGAGTGGACAAAGCAGAAGACATGGCTGTGAAGGTAAAAACCTGGGGAAAAATGATATATTTTATTGAACGTGCGCTTTAGTGCATTTGTTTGTGTGCTCGTGGTGGTGGAGGGAGAAGGAGAGACAGGGAGTACTGAGATGTTGTGGTTAAGCTCTTTGTATGGATGGAGGCACTCCCTATCTCCAGGAAAAAAACGTCCTTTTCACAGTACAGCAAGCAAGTGAACTGTGGGATTATACAAAGCCATCGACGGAACAAGTTTCCACTTCAAAGAAATTATGGCTTTTAAAAGTTTCATAAAGCTGCCTTAGATTGTCTGAAGGACAGGGAGATAGTGTTGATAGCTGTGGGATTGCGGTGTGTGCCGGGTGCACTTGTGCCCCTCTAACTTTTCCTGAAATGTCCTTAAACTTACAAACTTACACATTAGGTGAATAGGCTGAAGTGGAAATAGTTAATGAAATTACAGTTGAATTGAGTATTCAGAGTCATTCTGTCACCTTAGTTGTCTCTTTTTTTGTGTTTTTCATAGTTATGGACCGGTCTCATACCGCTGCGTTTGACCTCAGTGGTTGAATGGACTCTAACAACTTGAGTGATCATAACTCCCCAATTCTCTTTGAGTAATCTAACCTTACTTTTTCTTAACATGTCCTGATATCTTGGCCAAAAAGATATTCAGCACACTGGTGTATCACTGTAGGTCTTCAAAAATCATTCAAGCCCTCTGCCTCAAAAACTGTCAAATATATGAAATATAAATAAATAATTTGGTCACTTGCTCATATAGATGCCCAAAACAACAGGCACAGAAAGTAAGTGGTTAAGCGAGGGAGTCATAGCGAGAGAGTACCTCTTTAGTCTTCTTTACTTTATGGGAAAAAAATGTCTTTAATATTGCCGCATTATAACCAGTGAGTTTCAGGAAACGGTTTAACTTTGAAACTGCAGTGCACCCTTTTAAAAAACTGCTAGCAGGATGAAGACATTTAAATTTTTTACAAGAAGCGGCACCAGACTTGGTTTTGTTTCATCACAATTTCAAACCTCATTACTCATCAGGGCCTTTGCTGCAGAGAACTGGAGCTCGGCAGTATCTCCTAAAGCTGCAGAAGCCCTTGGTTCAGTGATTCTGTGGTTCCTCACAGAAATCCCCACAGAAAGAGGGAAAAGTGTTCACCTGTAATGCTTCTTATTATACTTGTGGTTTACTTTCATTATTAAGCACATAAATCATAGTCCACACCCCTCATGTGTTGAGGGGTGTGGACTCACCACCACTCCCTTGTGACAGGACACAGACATGCATCATGCTGACACAAGGACTGGCACAATAAGGGTTGACGTCTAATAGATCTACTGTATAATGACATAGTTAAAGGAGTACATGTTGGACCAACATAAACAGCAGTCTCAGACTCCATTGTTAGTGAATAACAGTGCTATTTACTTGTGGTTCATAATTTAGTCTCTCAAATCCCTTGACTAGCATCACATTTGAAAAGGGGGTCTGAAATTCTCCATTACTGCCATTACTTACAATTTTTGATGCTGCATTGATTATTGAAATCTCTGTCTTTTTATCCAGAGCTGTTGTGAAATCAATTTTACATCAAGAACGCTTGCAGCATAAAGGTTTCTAAATCAAAGCCTTAAACTTCTAAGGGGGAAAGTCTTAGGAGGGGAAATTGAATGAAATATGCTCTCTCCTCTGCCGCAGTGGTGCCCTAGAGTAAGGCACTTAACCCTCAGCAGTTCTAGTGGAATAGCTCAGCTGCCCACAGAAGACTGCTGTGGGTTGATCCTATGCTTGAATGTGTGCAAATGTAACCAGCGCTGAAAAAGGTAGCTGCTGCAGAAGATCAGTACCAAATGGGGGTGTTAGCATCTGAAAAGCTCTTCATGGTGCCATTTCAACTTTTGACTTTCTTTATACAACCTGGTCAAATGAGACTCCATGTGAGGCTCCCATGATCCATTACAGGAACTGTGTGTGTGTGTATGTGTGTGTGTTTATATGATGAAAGCATTCATCAGTGCACGAAGGAACACTGTAGGGCGGATCTTTCTGGAGTTAAATCTGCATCATACATAACCATTTTTTAATCAGAAGAAGAATCAGAAAATGTTAAACGCTTCTGCCTGCGCCCTGAAATGCTGCATGGGAAGGGAAGCTCTGTGAAAAGGGGGGATAAGAAAATCCAGCTCAACCAGGCAATCATACTTTGCATGATTTTGCCAGAAATAGGTCAGGTATGAATAACATAGTTGAAGAATGCATGTTCATTCCACAAAGAAGCCAAATTCAGTTCAGCATTCTGTTCCACACGTATTTGTTCTGTAATCACCTCTGGTGAAGCAGCTGCAACTAACTAAGGGGAGGTTTAACACTACTGGAGTTCAAACCACTAGGCCCCAACCATTTTATTTTTAATTATATATTTATTAAAGCAATAAAAAAAGAACAAACTGAGAGGCAAGAAAACAAGAAAAAAGTTAATGGGAAGACACGATGCACGGTGTACCCAGCTACACAGGTGCAGTATGTGGAGAAAAGAGGAGAGCTTTCCCCCTACATTCCTCTAACAGATGCTTTTATAACATATGACTAGTCATGCAAAGAACCATAAATATGTCTTAAGTTTTCTTCTGGGGTTATTTCCTAATCCAAAAAAAGGTAAACAGAGTTGTTGGAGACTGTACTTGTCTGTGTGTTTGCAAATCTATTATACTATTTGATGAGATTTCTATTTGTATATTGAAATAAAAAAGAAAAGTAGCACGCATTTGTTGTTTTTTGGTTTATTTTTGTCATTTTTACCAGTTTACTGCTGCTTACGATCTAAGAGCACTGTATTCAACAGCATTCAGTGCAACTAGAAATCAGCATTTTTATTTTAGCAGCTGAAGCATATCGTAATTGATGTGACAATATTTGCACAGCTCACATTGCGATAAGAGGGAAAGATTTGTGAATGAATCCTGAATTACTTAGAGAGAATACTAACCAAAGGCCGTTTCACCAATTTAAAAAAAAAGTCTGATCAAAACACTGAAAGATCTGTTGCTGGTGGTTGCTCGAGCAGACAACTTTGACCTTAGGAGTTAAAATGCCCTCTTTTAAATCCTTAAAATACTCTTTGTTTTTTTAAAACAGTAACAAGGGGCAGGAAATAAAACCAGCAATTGCTGTTAATGCTGTTGGAAACCATGACAAATTGTTTTTGCTATTTGTTTTTGCAGTGATTGGTGGTCTGCATGCAGAAACAAGTCCCGTTTTATTTAAACTTCAAGCTTGCATGCTAATTTTGGAATAGTAGCTCTAGTGTGGAGAGAGATAGAGAAGAGGTTACAGGTTTATTTGAAAAAAAGGGCTTCAGACAAGTAGGAGGACAAAGTAGGTCTAGAGTGAAGAGAGTCAGACATCAGAAGGAAAAGAAAATGCAAAAAAACAACAGCAAAAAACCCAACAAGCAAACATTTTTCTGTAGTACATAGAGGAGATAGGAACAAAGAAAACATGGGACCCATTAGATTGAAGGATGATTAACAGAGACAGGAGGCGTAAAGGATTCAGAAGGCAAAGCTGAAAGTGAAAAAGATTTGGAAGCAACAAATAAACAAAGGGAAAGTCGGTAGCAGACTCCGGGAGGCGGATGGTCGGCTTGAGCGATTCCCTGCAAAGTGAAAGCAGAGTGATGAAGTGCTGATATATGGAGTCAACGAAAAAAAGAAGTCTGAAGAAATCGAAGAGGCAAGGAAGAGGGAAGCGGGGGGTGTAAGGGATCTTCAGCAGGGGGTCATGCAACTGACTCAAAGTCGTAAAAGAGGTACAGGTCTAAATCACACACATCAACCTCACATAATCATTCTTCTTTTTTTTCTTTGGCCTGTCCTGCTCTTATTTTCTCACCTTTCCTGCAGACCAAGCAGAGTGAACTGAACTTTCTCTTCAACAGAACCTTTTACCTCTCTCTGTGTACTGGACATAAAAAGGAAGCTTGCAATCCTGCCATGTCTCCAGTGGATTAGTTATATGATTATATATGCTGTTTGACAAAAGCTTTTATCCGCAGAACTCAAAGTGATGCACCAGGTGATCTATAGGGAAAAATTGTGGGCGAGTCTCATTCGCGTACACAAAAAAGGCTTAGCGCAGCTGCACAAAACCAGAAATCTGCATTCAACTGACTGTACCCAACAGTGGATGCAACATATGTGGCATACTAATAAATACTGCAAAAAATAGATTCTGTTGTCATTTGAGTGAACATGATGTGCCAGGTGAAAGATTTAAGTAACTTCACTGATCTGGATATTAATGCTGCTCTGTGTTATGTAAGGACACTTTTTATTCTCTTTTTATTTTTCCTATGTGTGGCAGTTTTTTAATATGCAAAAGGGGGAAAAAAGAAATCCTACAGCAGGAGTCCTGTGGGTGATGAACAGCTTGTTGGTGAAACTCACAGCGGATTGCAAGGACTGCGCAAGCCAGCAGAACGGCTGCAAACAGGCAAAAATTGGCAGACAGAAAAACGTTTTTTTTTCTAGTCACTCCTTCCTGTATGCGTGCTACAGGAACCTAAAGATATCCATGCAGTCAGTAAGTGGAACGGACACTTGTCAGAGCTACATTAAGATTTAGAGATTTATGTTAGACAGGGTTAAACTTATCAGTTTAATGTGCCTCTTTTTTTCCTTTATATCATCCTGTATTGTCAGTTGCTTGAAAATTAAACAGTTCTTTTAAATGTCTTCTTTAATTAATGCTATTCACTTCGATTTTATTCTTCTCTCTCAATGTTCTTTTAATCCAACCATAAATCTGTTAATGACTTTTCCTTTAAACATTTTCTGATATCTCATTCTTTTATTCACTGCCTCTAACCTGAGCTCCAATATGGCCTATGTCAGGTTGGCCATAGTGGATGATTCCTATTACCATTTCTCCCGAGTACGCCTTTATGTGCCACGAAGACTATTAACAACTGGTAGCATTTCACCTCTTGTTGCTGTCATGCTGGGCTGAAAAGTAGATTCTATTGGGATGATCATACGTGATGTAAGGACAGGTGTGGTATTTTGGATGTTATAAAAAAATTACATTCATTTGTTTAATCAGGTGGAGAGCAACTAAACGAGGGGTGGCAAACCAAGGAAGCCTTGATAACACCAAAGTAGCTATTGAAAAACGCATTTACAATAGAAACTCAAAAATCAATTTGGATTTTAATTACACTAAAAAATAAGTCAGTAAAAGGAGCCCAGGTTAAACAAAATAAACAAATAAATAAAAGTCAAATAGAAATAGTCTGAATTTACGAGAAGAAACTGGCCCTGTGCTAGTTGCCTGACAGACTGTGACTTGACACCACAGCCTCTGAAAACAACAGTGCTAAAAGTCCTAAAGATTTACGGGGCAGGTCTGATCCTTTGTTGTAACAGTAACTTGCTGTCCACTCCACAGCGGACGGCGCTGACCTCCGGTACAGAAAGGAGACAACTGGGATGATTCCCATGGCTCTCTGCATCCAGCTTTCATTGCAACATTTTAATCCCTAAAACACTGACCCTCTCCATGGCCTCCCTGCCAAGGCTACCGTCTTAGAATTCATTTCCGTATATTTTCTGTCAGTGTGTCTGCTGTCTTGCTCCTTTGTTGTTCTCTCCTTCACATGCTCCTCTCCAGTACTCTCTTTTAAAGTGGTGGACTGCCGAGATGTGGTTAATTTGTTGATAAGGGAGACCTGGATAGGAACTAAAAATCATCTACAAATACTATAAAGCAGCAATTTTCAAAGTAAAAACATGATGTAATGTAATGTAAAACAAATCAAACCCAACTCATAAGGCACAGAAAAAAATTATAATAGATTTTTTTTATGCGTTGTGCAAATTTTTACTATGATATGTAGATTGGTGATTAAAAATATTGTGTTGGGCATAGCATAGAAAAAGTGCCACTTGTTCATTAAGTTAAAATCTTGAAAATCTCTCCCTCTTATATTCGATACTGTATGTTTATAGTTTCAAGGACAAAAACAATGGGGAGATAAAGTAATACCATTTACCCACAGTACAGCCTGTCAACATGCCCTCAGCCTGCCTAACATGCCGTTACGTGGCCAATGGTGTGTGAACTTGACCGTATGTATAGCGGCTTGTTCAGCCAGGATGTGCACATCATGCATGTACGAGATGTCCAGGCATGTACCTCTACCTCGCTGTAACTCACATCCCCTGAACTCAACTGATTCTTCACATGAAGTGTGTCTGCTACTTCCCACTAAGTAATGACAACATAAAGCATGTTTATGACCATGGTACTCACTCAAATGGGAAAGGCCAGCATATACCGAACACATATATGTGTTAGGATATATATCACTATGCTAAACAACATCATCCACAGCTGTTTTTTTTTGTCAAGTTTGGATAGATAGGAGGAAAAGGAAACGGAAGACAGAGGTCAGGGTGACCAGTAGAGTGACAGCGCCAGAGTAGTAAGTGTTAGAACAGATAAGAAAAAAGGTGAGACAGTGTGAGGTCTGCTGTCTATCTAGCCTGTCTCTATGAAGTTAATAAACTGCTCAAGAGCAAAGCATCATGGCCATCAATCATTCCAAAATGGGAAGTAGGAGAGGCAAATTGAAGAGGAGGGGAGCGATGAAGGGCAGTTGAGCAGGACACAGGGGAATGGGTCAAGGTCGAGAGGAGAAGTTGAGAGAAAATCGACAGTTGGTGTTATAGTAGGACTGAATGGCCCAGATATTTGCTGACCTTGTCCTCGTTCCCTATTCTGCTGGATGCCCTTTCGATATCAGAGGAAGGGATAGACTGGAAGAGACGGGAAGACAGTAGCAGGCCAGGAAAAAAGAGAGAGATAAAGTTTGACATACTAAAAAATGTCTTTCCGGGGAGAAGTAGAATAAGACTGTGCTAGATTAAAGGGAGTCATGTCACTGTAAAAAAACCCCATTCATTTCCTTCTGTCTCTACCTTTAACAGCTGCCAGAGAGAACCTAGAAAACTTTGATTCCCACATTCAAACATTGACTCGAATTGGCCTCATTACTAACGCAGCTTTCTGGATTTCTCATCTAACACAAACTTTCCAGGTGTTTGTGTGTTCATGTGTGAGCACATATGCCCTCCCGTCTCTTGCACTGTCTTTGTGTTCACCTCCTTGGCACAGATTAATTAGCTTCTATAAATCTAGGTGGAGTACCAGTTGTCTATGTAATGAGCAGTGTGGAGTGAATAGGCGGAAAATTAACATTAAATTGCACATCATGCTCTGGGTCTCAGTGTATGGCAGCTCACCTCATTTTCTGAATAAGAACAGCATGAGGCACAGATGTTTCATCTCGACTTGGAAAATATTTCTAATTCCACTCTTGTTATTAATAAGAAAGGGCTTCTAACAACCTTGACTGAACTCCCCATGGTGTGCTATTAGCAAAGAACACAATTTAGTCGTTGACAGATATTTTTGGCTTTTGATTAGCTGCTGTTTTCTCAGACAAACCACTTTGGATTTTTTTTTTGGGGGGGGGGGGGGGCTTTTTTTTTAATAAAGCGTTTTACAGACATTAGCATCAGTTGACTTCACCATTTGAAAGAGTTTTGTGATCTCTATTTGCTTTAGTCAGTTTCATATAAAATGACACTAGTCTGCTATAACCCCGGTGACTCTCTCTGATGCTGATTACCAACCAGCCATGGCCTGGCTGAGCTGCTGTATGCAGCATATGACACAGCTGGAAACATCTATTTCTTCCAAGGAAAAATGGACACAGGACTCAAAGGTCACCCCCAGAAAATCAGAAATAGCATCCA